>NW_026557987.1:1058931-1157309 GCF_026930045.1 Uloborus diversus | reverse complement strand
TGATTAGGATTTGCATTGGCAAGTACGTGCAACAAATGAACATGACGATTTAGTCGCTTCATTTTGTAGCAGGAACAAACACCCAATTAATCATGTCACAATCAGGAAATATAGACTGACGGAGACGATGTTCCTCTGGTGTTCTTG
This sequence comes from Uloborus diversus, assembly GCF_026930045.1. NCBI lineage: Eukaryota > Metazoa > Arthropoda > Arachnida > Araneae > Uloboridae > Uloborus > Uloborus diversus. The sequence goes on along the minus strand of NW_026557987.1, from coordinate 1,157,162 downwards.
GGTGAACATCAACTAACAAATAACTAAACGGAGCCTTTGTCGCTTTTTTATAAGCGTCCATAAAGTATTTTGATTGTCCCGGAAATGCCTGTCTAGCAAAACACGATACTTGGGACAAATCACGGTTGTTACGAAATAAAACAATGTAATGTGTATTCAAACTTATATCTCTCATTGCTTTTACTCTTGGAAAAAGGTTTTGCGTTATAAGTATTATGCTGTACTTTTTGTGATGAGATCCAACAGTAAACATTTGAGATATTTCAGGTGTTAAACTATTCATCATATCATCCAAGACAATCAAATCATTTTCTTCTTCTTCTGACGGTAACCCACATACAAATTTATAGGTTTTCTCTCTTAAAAACCATGGTTGCCAAACAGTGTAACACCAGACAATTTGTTTTATAGGGTGGTCATAAACTTGTTCAGAAATAATTTGGCGAGCGAGTTCGGTCTTGCCCGATTGGGAAGGACCAGTGATCATACAGGTAGAAGGATGTCTCAATTTTAACATTTTAACTAATCTAGCAAATTTCACAAATTTTTTCAAATTCTTCTCTTTTTAATTGAACACCAATTATTTCGGGTTTAAAAGTCTTAGTTTCATTTGACCAAAAATATCTTATATCAACCACTTCTTCGTTATTCTTTCTACAAACATGAAGAAATATCTTTCGTCCAATATGTTTCGATATTGTGCAAGGGGTGTTAGTTATGTTTATGATTTTTTCTTCATTTTTGGTACTCACGTGAACGTAGCTTATGAAAAAAACAGTTTCAATTACAATAGCAACTAATACAAGTATAATAAAATAATTTTGCTTCAGCATTCTAAATTTGAACAACTGTGTTGGAAACTTTTCCAGAAATAATCTAATTCTGGAGTGCAATTAAATTTATAGTTAAAAAATCCAATTTATTACATTACTTTACCTTTGGATTGGACTAAAGTTCAACCGTGCGAGACAAAATTGATTTAAAATCAAAAAAAAAAAAAAAAAAAAAAAAAAAAAAAAACTTTTGTTTTAACCTCTTGGGTCTGGATGGAATGCTCCCCAACTTGAACCTTTAGTTTCAAAACACCACATTTGATCTGAAAGTCATCATTTGACTACTACTAGAAATATGGATAGATCATTTAAATTGTTTATCTTGTTTGGCGGGAAGCTTTTTGCTCACCAAGCAACCAAGCGACCCCCGGAGGCAGCTCAAGACAACAACTCAGTTAAAAAAACATAAGCAAAGAGTTCTAAGAAAGTACGAAAATGAAAACATTTCAACTGCTTCCGAAAAGTATAAATCTAAAAAACGAAAAATAGTGGCGGACATATTGCAGAAATCAGAGCCATTATCATTACAATTAATGCCAACAAAACATACAACGTTAAAGAGGAACGAGGAACCAAGGTTGGCCGAAAAAAAGGTTCAGATCTGAAAGGAGGTACCAAGTTCCACAGCTGTTTCTCATAAATGATGGATTGTCCCATGTTTTCAATTCATTTACAAAATAAGTCTTCACTTTTGCTTGATGCCTGATTTAAAACTTGCGGCAAGTTTCAATCGTCAGTCAGCTATGTTCAAAACATTTAACTGCTCCTATTGTAAAGTAATTTGCCAAGCTTTAAATCCAATATCAAAAAGTAAAAATGTTTTTTATACATTCAAATTTTTCAAGCATGAGATATTTGCTAAATTTTTGATTCAAATATGAAAAGTCTGGGACTAATAAAACGAAGAGCAATTCTAGGGTAAGTAAAAAGTCTTACTGGTCATTAATAGATGGCAGCACTAAAGGCAATTGTTTTTCTGCAGATATGGTAAAGTTGGAAACGGTAAAAAAACAATAATAATAGTAAGTGTAGACATTATAGTTGGATTCAATTGTAATAATTGGAACTTGAATAAATTTAAAAGCAGTTATAATGCGACGCCAATTCCGGTTCAACTTTCTTAAATCTGTTTGCATCTTATTGACTCCCACCCTTCAAAAAAAAAAAAAAAAACCTTCATTGACGGGTTTTTTAATGTTATTGATGAACCTCGAAAAAAGTAATTTGTTATACTACTCATTTTTGACTTTGCAGATACATATTTTACATTTTTTGACGGTATGTTTCATTAACCCCAAAGTACACAATTTTTTTCGGAAAGTACAAACGATTATTGTTCAAATACTGTACTGTATTGCCAAATAATTCAACTTTAACCGACCATGAATGAATTGAAAAAAATTTCACTCGGATCAAAAAAGTGCCAAATAAGTGCCAACAACGAAGAAACGCCGTTTTTTTTTTTTTTTTTTACTCTTTTTTTTTTTGAGCGATCATGATTGCTGATTGTTTTTACTTGACCGTCCTTGATGTTTGGTTCCTTTTTCAACTCCACCGTAGTCTGCAGGCGTGACTCCTACCCGGTATCCGCTTCTCCTGGTCGGTGCCATTCAAGTCCTACGCATACGACACGCACACTCATACACACGCACTTTTACACACATACATATACACACTAACACACATACATACACGCACTTTTACATACATACACACTCACACACATAAACACACGACAATGTGCATACATACAGGTCTACGTACACACACAAGCATAACACATACACAACTGCACACACGTAACCGCCCAAGAGGAGGCCAGGAGCCGTTCCTTGAAACAAGTGAGTAGGGTAGTAAAAAGTAGGGTCCAATAAGTAGGGTCCATCCTACCCAATAAGTGAATAGGGTAGTAAAAAGTAGGGTCCAATAAGTAGGGACCCTACCAATAAGTACGGTCTTGCAACTCCAGATTGCGAAAACCACAATTAGAATTCAAAATTTCAGAATTCAAATTAATTATCAACTTAACAGTTTTTTATAGATTTTTTTTTGAGCAATCACGATTGCTTATTGCTTTCATTTGACTGTCTTGGGGTCCTATCATTTTATTTTCCCGCCGCCGCCCTCTGCACCATCACCGTCGACCGGGTCCTTACGATGCTGCTCCCATAGCGAAAGCCGTCTCCAGGTTGCATCCATGTCCTACACATGCGCGCATACATGCACTACTACATACGCACACATACAAACACATACACACACGCATACACTAACACATATAAAATACCACATTACTTGCTCCCGCAATTTTACGAAGGAAAAGTCAAGTAACGGTACTTTATCGTAAAAAGTCCGTCTCTTGGCACTTTTTTTTTTTTTTGAGATTTAAGTGTTTTGACTGCTATTGCAAACTAAAACTACATATTTGACGGCAGTCAACAAATTCAATATCTAAATTGTAAAATTGACGCATACTTGCAGGTAAAAATCCTTTAAGCAAGTTTTCTACTGTCGCCAAGGGAATGCAAACATGTCGCCAAACCAACTAACGTACCTTCGGCGGAAAAATACGAATGTAACATAGCGTGCGATATTTTGTATTTAATCCTTGATTTCATAAAAAATTGCGTTTCTTTTGACGATACAATGGACTTATCCCTATTAGAAACCAATTTTCCTCGTTGGACTACAAATGTGTGGCAACCCTAGTGTCCGCCTCATACGTGATCAAAACTACATGTAAGCTTGGCGATATCACACATTATTTTTTATAAAGTTACTTCCGAATTAAATGATAGTTTTCCGTTATAAGTACGTCACTTGACTCGTTGTTAATCTTGGCGACTGTCTTTCATTTTATTCATTGTCGCAATGTTTCTGTCAGAATTTTATAAAAGCTTCGTCTTTGGCAATACGTAATTTGAATTTTTAATGAACTTTTGAACAAATCATCAAGCAAGCTAAAGTAGAAATTTAAAAAGTTGCTTAGCCAGGTGGCGAACCAAATACGAAAAACTTTTTTAAGCAGTAAAATGTTAAGTGATCCACCATAAATCAAGACATTAAACCGCCGTTCTTTAAAATACGGAGACTTAATTAACATTCATCGAGAGTTATTAAACATTTTATAGTATTAATTAGTCATTCTTTACATTTTTCTATTTATTGAAACAATATTACTATACATTTTCTTATAAACATATCGAATTCACTCAATTTAACCAAGTCTAAAATGTGACTCCAAAAACGAAGTGTTTCTACCAAAGGTGGTCTATTCAACTTATTCTAAATATCTAACATCAAAACACAAATATATATTACTTATACACCATAGTAAATTCCTATTTCATTACTGAATTATTTACCACAATTGCGTCACGGGCAAAACGTGAATGAGAACATTTAAAACGATTGGGGAAATAAAGCAAAAGCTTGATATTACGAAAATAATTCAATTTATGCTAAACTATTTTTAAACCGTAAAATTCTAATGTAGGTAAAAAGTGCTAAGAAATATATATATTGACTTACTGTACTTAAATATTCTTCTCCAAATTTCTTAAGATGCAGGAGCGAACTTCCAACGCGACCTATAAATTATTTCCTCGGCTTCAGAATGAAAATGTTCGATTTATTTCGTTCTTTCTGTGGAAGAGTTATGTCCAAGGCTTAACTCGATCATCGTTTCGTCTGAATGGCAGATAAGAAACGTCGATCGAGTTTAGCCTAGGGTGTTTCGTTTTTGCAGCAATGAAATAACATCCATTGTGCTACAATTTTCCTTTTCGTATTTGGTTACGATACGTAAAACCTAAATCAATAGCCTAATAATAAGATTAGACTGAGCTATGACAGCCCTTTTGCTGCTCATAAACCAAACTACTTGACTGGGGTGTTCAAAAGCAGTTATAATGCGACGCCAATTCCTGTTCAACTTTCTTAAATCTTTTTCCATTTCATTGACTCCCCCCCCCAAAAAAAACACACCTCATTTATGGGTTTTTTAATGTTATTAAGGAACCTCGGAAAAAGTAATTGTTATACTACTTATTTTTGGCTTTGCAGATACGTATTTTATATTTTTTGACGGTATGTTTCATTAACCCCTAAGTACACAAATCTTTTTCGGAAAGTACAAACGTTTATTAAGAAGTTAAAATACTGTACTGTATTGCCAAATAATTCAACTTTGACCGAAGATGGCGGCAATTAATGAATTCAAAAAATCTCACTCGGATCAAAAAAAGTGCCAAATAAGTACCAACAACGAAGAAGCGCCGGTTTTTTTCTATTTTTTTTTTTTTTGAGAAATCATGTTTGCTGATTGTTTTTACTTGACCGTTCTTGATGTTTGATTCCTTTTTCAACTCCACCGTCCTCTGCAGGCGTGACTCCTACCCGGTAGCCGCTTCTCCTGGTCGGTGCCATCCTACGCACACGACACGCACACTCATACACATACACACACGGACTTTTACACACATACATATACAGACTAACACACATACACACACGCACTTTTACACACATAAACATACGCCAATGTGCATACACAGGTCTTCACTTCACTTCACTCTCCGGGGGCCCACTGTACCTATCACTAAGTGATTTAACCAGTTTAGGACCCCCCGGAGCTTTATTTTAACTATTCAACATATACATTTCAAAATACAACATATAACAATGCACACACATACAAACAGACAAGATCACAGACAATTACAGTACATATTGGCAAACAGACATAGAAGCACAAAACAATTCAAAAAAAAAAAAACATGCTATAAAACATGATGCTGAGAAGATAGTAGAGTAGTCGATGGGTGCATAGCAGGCGAGTTCGCCGTTACAAAAGTACATTTGATTATTACGTCGTGAGCAGTGTTGTATAGTAATACATAATGCACTAAAACTGTGAATGCGTAAGTATATACAAGTTATAAAGTAATACAGTATAAGACCAATAAATGCCACCGCCGCCCACCACCAAGCAGCATTCAAATGTGATAAGGAGTGATTTCGGATGTGGAATGCTGGTGAAGTTGTCATTTCAGTGGCCTGTACACACGTAACCACCCAAGAGGAGGGCAGGAGCCGTTCCTTGAAACAAGTGAGTGGGGTAGTAACCAATAAGTAGGGTTCTGTCACAACTCGTGATTGCGAAAGACACAATTAGAATTCAAAATTTCAGAATTCAAATTAATTATAAACTTAAAACAGGTTTTTTTATAGATTTTTTTTTGAGTAATCACGATTGCTTATTGCTTTTATTTGACTTTTTTGGAGTTCTATTATTTTATTTTCCCACCGCCACCCTCCGCACCATCACCGTCGACCGGGTCCTCACGATGCTGCTCCCATAGCGAAAGCCGTCTCCAGGTTGCATCCATGTCCTACACATGCGCGCATACATACACAACTACACACTCACACGCACACATACACACAAACACACACGCATACACTAACACATATAAAATACCACATTACTTGCTCCGGCAATTTTACGAAGGAAAAGTCAAGTAACGGTACTTTATCGTGAGAAGTCCGTCTCTTCGCACTTTTTTTTTTTTGAGATTTAAGTGTTTTGACCGCTATTGCAAACTAAAAACTACATATTTGACGGCAGTCAACAAATTCAATATCTAAATTGTAAAATTGACGCATACTTGCAGGTAAAAATCCTTTAAGCAGGTTTTCTACTGTCGCCAAGGGGATGCAAACATGTCGCCTAACCAACTAACGTACGTTCGGCGGAAAAATACGAATGTAACATAGCGTGCGATATTTTTTACTTAATCCTTGATTTCATAAAAAATTACGATTCTTTTGACGATACAATGGACTTATCCCTATTAGAAACCAATTTTCCTCGTTGGACTACAAATGTGTGGCAACCCTAGTGTCCGCCTCATACGTGATCAAAACTACATGTAAGCTTGGCGATATCACACATTATTTTTTATAAAGTTACTTCCGAATTAATTGATAGTTTTCCGTTATAAGTACGTCACTTGGCTCGTTGTTAATCTTGGCGACTGTCTTTCATTTTATTCATTGTCGCCATGTTTCTGTTAGAATTTCATAAAAGCTTCGTCTTTGGCAATACCGTACGTAATTTGAATTTTTAATGAACTTTTGAACAAATCATGAAGCAAGCTAAAGTAGAAATTTAAAAAGTTGCTGAGCCAAGTGGTGAACCAAATACGATAAAATACGAAAAACTTTTTAAAACAGTAAAATGTTAAATGATCCACCATAAATCAAGACATTAAGCTGCCTTTCTTTTAAATACGGAGACTTAATCAACATTCATCGAGAGTTATTAAACATTTGATAGTATTAATTAGTCTTTATTTACATTTTTTTTATGTATTGAAACAATATTACTATACATTTTCTTATAAACATATCGAATTCACTCAATTTAACCAAGTCTAAAATGTGACTCCAAAAACAAAGTGTTTCTACCAAAGGTGGTCTATTCAACTTATTCTAAATATCTAACATCAAAACACAAATATATATTACTTATACACCATAGTAAATTCCCATTTCATTACTGAATTATTTACCACAATTGCGTCACGGGCAAAACGTGAATGAGAACATTTAAAACGATTGGGGAAATAAAGCAAAGGCTTGATATTACGAAAATAATTCAATTTATGCTAAACTATTTTTAAACCGTAAAATTCTAATGTAGGTAAAAAGTACTAAGAAATATATATATTGACTTACTGTACTTAAATATTCTTCTCCAAATTTCTTAAGATGCAGGAGCGAACTTCCAACGCGACCTATAACTTATTTCCTCGGCTTCAGAATGAAAATGTTCGATTTATTTCGTTCTTTCTGTGGAAGAGTTATGTCCAAGGCTTAACTCGATCATCGTTTCGTCTGAATGGCAGATAAGAAACGTCGATCGAGTTTAGCCTAGGGTGTGTCGTTTTTGCAGCAATGAAATAACATCCATTGTGCTATAATTTTCCTTTTCGTATTTGGTTACGATACGTAAAACCTAAATCAATAGCCTAATAATAAGATGAGACCGAGCTATGACAGCCCTTTTGCTGCTCATAAACCAAACTACTTACTTGACTGGGGCGTTCAAAAGCAGTTATAATGCGACGCCAATTCCTGTTCAACTTTCTTAAATCTTTTTCATCTCATTAACTCCCTCCTCCAAAAAAAAAACACACACACACCTCATTTATGGGTTTTTTAATGTTATTAAGGAACCTCGGAAAAAGTAATTTGTTATACTACTTATTTTTGGCTTTGCAGATACGTATTTTATATTTTTTGACGATATGTTTCATTAACCCCTAAGTACACAAATCCTTTTCGGAAAGTACAAACGTTTATTAAGAAGTTAAAATACTGTACTGTATTGCCAAATAATTCAACTTTCACCGACAATGGGTCAATGAATGAATCGAAAAAAATCTCTCTCGGATCGAAAAAAGTGCCAAATAAGTACCAACAGCAAAGAAGCGTCGTTTTTTTTTCCTACTCTATTTTTTTTCTTTTTGAGCAATCATGATTGTTGATTGTTTTTATTTGACCGTCCTTAATGTTTGGTTCCTTTTTCAACTCAACCGTCCTCTGCAGGCGTGACTCCTACCCGGTAGCCGCTTCTCCTGGTCGGTGCCGTTCATATCCTACGCACACGACACGCACACTCATACACATACACACTCACGCATTTTTACACGCATACATATACACACTAACATACATGCACTTTTACACACATAAACACACGCCAATGTGCATACACACGTACACTCACAAGCATAACACATGCAGAAATGTACACACGTAACAACCCAAGAGGTGAGCAGGAGCCGTTCCTTGAAACAAGTGAGTAGGGTAGTAACCAATAAGTAGGGTCCTGTCACAACTCGTGATTGCGAAAAACACAATTAGAATTCAAAATTTCAGAATTCAAATTAATTATAAACTTTAAAAAAAACTATAAAAAAACTTTTTTTTTTTTGTAGGTAGAAATTTTATGTTTTGAGGGAAGATTTTGTTTATGATATCAAGAGCTTTTGAATACTCGTCCTCACCATTTCAATACCACTGGCCAAGTTTACTAATGCCACCAGAAGCCAGGATAACGGAAAATTTTTCGCACATTTCACCGCCTTTGTTCTCTCGAACACTGTCCATTGGCGATTACTTTATTGCATTTGGCGACGATTAAGCTTATGACTTTTAGATACATTTCCTGCGATTAAACGAAGGTTTTCAGGCGAACCGTGAATCTTCTCTCGATCATGCAGAATAATATTTTGCATTGCAGATCCATTAAAAAATTTAGTGCAATTTGAAGAAACGTACGCTACTAATCAAACCATTTCAATCGTTCTGAAAGTCTCGATGGCGGTTTCCTTGCATTTAATTATCTCCATTCAAAAGTAAGTAATAAGCTCAAGTTTCGATATCCGCTCCTTTAGCGTTTAAAAAAATATATAGATAGATAGATAGAAGGTTACCTGATTCGTTGGGTTCCCTGGCAAAATGTTTAACTATCGTCCAGACGACCTGAACCCTGAAAGAGCTTCTTAGTGTGACCCGCTGCAGCTAGCTTGGGACCGACTTGAAAATTCCGTGAAAAATATCTTTGTCCTGACTGATTCGAACTGTATAAAATACCACATTACTTGCTCCGGCAATTTCAAGAAGGAAAAGTCAAGTAACGGTACTTCTTCGTGAGAGGTCCGTCTCTTGGCACTTTTTTTTTTTTTTTGAGATTTAAGTGTTTTGACCGCTATTGCAAACTAAAAACTACATATTTGACGGCAGTCAACATTTTTAATATCTAAATTGTAAAGTTGACGCATACTTGCTGGTAAAAATCCTTTAAGCAAGTTTTCTACTGTCGCCAAGGGAATGCAAACATGTCGCCAAACCAACTAACGTACCTTCGGCGGAAAAATACGAATGTAACATAGCGTGCGATATTTTGTATTTAATCCTTGATTTCATAAAAAATTGCGATTCTTTTGACGATACAATGGACTTATCCCTATTAGAAACCAGGTTTCCTCGTTGGACTACAAATGTGTAGCAACCCTAGTGTCCGCCTCATACATGATCAAAACTACATGTAAGCTAATTACTTGGCGATATCACACATTATTTTTCATAAAGTTACTTCCGAATTAATTGATAGTTTTTCGTTATAAGTACGTCACTTGGCTCGTTGTTAATCTTGGCGACTGTCTTTTATTTTATTCATTGTCGCCATGTTTCTGTCAGAATTTCATAAAAGCTTCGTCTTTGGCAATACCGTACGTAATTTGAATTTTTAATGAACTTTTGAAAAAATCATGAAGCAAGCTAAAGTAGAAATTTAAAAAGTTGCTTAGCCTGGTGGCGAACCAAATACGAAAAAGTACGAAAATCTTTTTAAAACAGTAAAATGTTAAATGATCCACCATAAATCAAGACATTAAACCGCCGTTCTTTAAAATACGGAGACTTAATCAACATTCATCGAGAGTTATTAAACATTTCATAGTATTAATCAGTCATTATTTACTTTTTTTTTATTTATTGAAACAATATTTCTATACATTTTCGTATAAACATTTCGAATTCACTCAATTTAACCAAGACTAAAAAGTGACTCCAAAAATAAAGTATTTCTACCAAAGGTGGTCTATTCAACTTATTCTAAAGATCTAACATCAAAACACAAATATATATTACTTATACACCATAGTAAATTCCTATTTCATTACTGAATTATTTACCGCAATTGCGTCACTGGCAAAACGTGAATGAGAACCTTTAAAACGATTGGGGAAATAAAGCAAAGGCTTGATATTACGAAAATAATTCAATTTGTGCTAAACTATTTTAAAACCGTAAAATTCTAATGTAGGTAAAAAGTACTATAAAAAAATATATTGACATACTTTACGTAAATATTCTTCTCCAAATTTCTTAAGATGCAGGAGCGAACTTCCAACGCGACCTATAACTTATTTTATCGGCTTCAGAATGAAAATGTTCGATTTCGTTCTTTCTGTGGAAGAGTTATGTCCAAGGCTTAAGAGTTATGTTCACTCGATCATCGTTTCGTCTGAATGGCAGATAAGAAACGTCGATCGAGTTTAGCCTAGGGTGTGTCGTTTTTGCAGCAATGAAATAACATCCATTGTGCTACAATTTTCCTTTTCGTATTTGGTTACGATACGTAAAACCTAAATCCATAGCCTAATAATAAGATTAGACGGAGCTCCGGCAGCCCTTTTGCTGCTCATAAACCAAGCTACGTGACTGGGGTGTTCAAAAGCAGTTATAATGCGACGCCAATTCCTGTTCAACTTTCTTAAATCTTTTTCATCTTATTGACTCCCTCCCCCCCCCAAAAAAAACACACACACCTCATTTATGGGTTTTTTAATATTATTAAGAAACCTCGAAAAAAGTAATTTGTTATACTACTCATTTTTGACTTTGCAGATACTTATTTTATATTTTTTGGCGGTATGTTTCATTAACCCCTAAGTACACAAATCTTTTTCGGAAAGTGCAAACGCTTATTAAGAAGTTAAAATACTGTACTGCATTGCCAAATAATTCAACTTTAACCGACCATGAATAAATTGAAAAAAATCTCACTCTGATAAAAAAAAAAGTGCCAAATAAGTACCAACAACGAAGAAGGGCCATTTTTTTTCTATTTTTTTTTTTTGAGCAATCATGGTTGCTGATTGTTTTTACTTGACCGTCCTTGATGTTTGGTTCCGTTTTCAACTCAACCGTCCTCTGCAGGCGTGACTCCTACCTGGTAGCCGCTTCTCCTGGTCGGTGCCGTTTATGTCCTACGCACACGACACGCACACTCATACACATACACACTCACGCATTTTTACACACATACATATACACACTAACACACATGCACTTTTGCACACATACACACTCACACACATAAACACACGCCAATGTGCATACACAGAGGTCTACGTACACACACAAGCATAACACATACAGGACTGTACACACGTAACCACCCAAGAGGAGGGCAGGAGCCGTTTCTTGAAACAAGTGAGTAGGGTAGTAACCAATAAGTAGGGTCCTGTCACAACTCGTGATTGCGAAAAACACAATTAGAATTCAAAATTTCAGAATTCAAAAAACTGTTTCAATTATAAACTTAAAACAGTTTTTTTTTATAGATTTTTTTTTGTAGGCAGAAATTTTATGTTTTGAGGGAAGATTTTGTTTATGATATCAAAATCTTTTGAATATTCGTCCTCACCACTTTAATACCACTGCCCAAGTTTACTAATGCCATCAGAAGCCAGGATAACGGAAAATTTTTCGCACATTTCTCCGCCTTTGCTCTCTTGAACACTGTCCATTGGCGATTGTTTTATTGAATTTGACGACGACTAAGCTTATGACTTTTAGATACATTTCCTGTGATTAAACGAAGGTTTTCAGGCGAACCGTGAATCTTCTCTCGATCATGCAGAATAATATTTTGCATTGCAGATCCATTAAAATATTTAGTGCAATTTGAAGAAACGTACGCTACCAATCAAACCATATCAATCGTTCTGAAAGTTTCGATGGCGGTTTGCTTGCATTTACTTATCGCCATTCGAAAGTAAGTAATAAGCTCAAGTTTCGAGATCATCTACTTTAGCCTTTGATAGATATGTAGACAGATAGATAGATGGTTACCTGATTCGTTGGGTTCCCTGGAAAAATGTTTAACCATTATTCAGACGACCTGAATCCTGATACAACTTCTTAATGTGACCCGCTGGAGCTAACTGGGGACCAACTTGAAAGTTCCGTGAAAAATATCTTTGTCCTGACTGATTCGAACTGTTTAAAATACCACATTACTTGCTCCGGCAATTTCAAGAAGGAAAAGTCAAGTAACGGTACTTTTTCGTGAGAGGTCTGTCTCTTGACATTTTTTTTTGAGATTTAAGTGTTTTGACCGCTATTTCAAACTAAAAACTACATATTTTATGGCAGTCAACAACTTCGATATCTAAATTGTAAAGTTGACGCATACTTGCAGGTAAAAATCCTTTAAGCAAGTTTTCTACTGTCGCCAAGGGAATGCAAACATGTCGCCAAAACAACTAACGTACCTTTGGAGGAAAAATACGTATGCAACATAGCGTGCGATATTTTTTATTGAGCATTCACGATTGCTTATTGTTCTCATTTACTTTTTTGAGTAAAGTTGACGCATACTTGCAGGTAAAAATCCTTTAAGCAAGTTTTCTACTGTCGCCAAGGGAATGCAAACATGTCGCCAAATCAACTAACGTACCTTTGGAGGAAAAATACGTATGCAACATAGCGTGCGATATTTTTTATTGAGCAATCACAATTGCTTATTGCTCTCATTTACTTTTTTGAGGTCCTATCATTTTATTTTCCCGCCAGCACCCTCTGCAGCATCACCGTCGACCGGCCGACTCACGATGCTGCTCCTCTAGCGAAAACCGTCTCCAGGTTGCGTCCATATCCTACACTTACACGCATACATACACGCACGTACACACAAACACACACATACATACGCGTACAAACACACACAGAAACAGATACACACACTCAAACACATGCATACATACAGACACCTACACACACAACTACCCCCACACTCATGCCTGCACGCAGACACAAACACATATGCCTACACACACGTACACATTCCCCCCCCCCTACACACATAAATACACACGCTTACATACACACACACTCGTGATTGCGAAAAACATAATTTGAATTCAAAAGATCAAAATTCAAATTATTATTTTATTTAATCCTTGATTTCATAAAAAATTGCGATTCTTCTGACGATACAATGGACTTATCCCTATTAGAAACCACTTTTCCTCGCTGGACTGCAGATGTGTGGCAACCCTAGTGTCCGCCTCATACATGATCAAAACTACATGTAAGCTTGGCGATATCACACATTATTTTTTATAAAGTTACTTTCGAATTAATTGATAGTTTTCCGTTATAAGTACGTCACTTGGCTCGTTGTTAATCTTGGCGATTGTCTTTCATTTTATTCATTGTCGCCATCTTTTTGTCAGAATTTCATAAAAGCTTTGTCTTTGGCAATACCGTACGTAATTTGAATTCTTAATGAACTTTTGAACAAATCATGAAGCAAGCTAAAGTAGAAATTTAAAAAGTTGCTTAGCCAGGTGGCGAACCAAATACGTACGAAAAACTTTTTAAAACAGTAAAATGTTAAATGATCCACCATAAATCAAGACATTAAACCGCCGTTCTTTAAAATACGGAGACTTAATTAACATTCATGGAGAATTAGTAAACATTTCATAGTATTAATTAGTCATTATTTACATTTTTTTATTTATTGAAACTATATTACTAAACATTTTCTTATAAACATATCGAATTCACTCAATTTAACCAAGTCTAAAATGTTACTCCAAAAATAAAGTATTTCTACCAAAGGTGGCCTATTCAACCTATTCTAAATATCTAACATCAAAACACAAATATATATTACTTATACACCACAGTAAATTCTTTTTTCATTACTGAATTATTTACCACAATTGCGTCACTGGCAAAACGTGAATGAGACCCTTTAAAACGATTGGGGAAATAAAGCAAAGGCTTGATAATATGAAAATAATGCATTTTATGCTAAACTATTTAAAAACCGTGAAATTCTATTGTAGGTAAAAAGGACTAAAAAATATATTGACTTACTTTACGTAAATATTCTTCTCCAAATTTCTTAAGATGCAGGAGCGATCTTCCATCGCGACCTATAACTTATTTTATCGGCTTCAGAATGAAAATGTTCGATTTCGTTCTTTCTGTGGAAGAGTTAAGTCCAAGGCTTAACTCGATCATCGTTTCGTCTCAATGGCAGATAAGAAACATTGATCGAGTTTAGCCTTGGGTGTGTCGTTTTTGCAACAATGAAATAACATCTGTTACGCTACAATTTTTCCTTTTCGTATTTGGTTACAATATGAATATGCAAAACTTAAATCGTTTAATTTTTTTTTTTTTTTGCATTTACTCTAAAGCTAGGCTCTTTGCTCAATGGTACAAAAAAAAATTCATTTGAATGTTGACATCTTGAATTCAAATTATGTTTTTCGCAATCACGAGTGTGTGTATGTAGGCGTGTGTGTTTGTGTGTGGGGGTATGTGTTTGTGTGTAGGGTTGTGTAGGCATGTGTGTTTGTGTCTGTGTGCTGGCATAAGTGTGTGGGTAGTTGTGTATATGAGTGTGTGTGGGGGTGGGGTATGTGTGTGTAGGCATATGTGTTTGTGTCTGCGTGCAGGCATGAATGTGTGGGTAGTTGTGTGTATGTGTGTATACGTTTTTGTGTGTATGTGTGGGTGTCTGTATTTATGCCTGTGTATATGTGTGTAGGTGTATGTGTGTGTATGTGTTTGTGTGTGTATGCGTTTGTTTGTGTTTGTAGTTGTGCATGTATGCGCGTGTGTGTAGGACATGGATGCAACCTGGAGACGGCTTTCGCTAGAGGTGCAGCATCGTGAGGAGCCCGTCGACGGTGATGGTGCGGAGGTTGGCGGTGGGAAAAATCAAAGGAACGTCAAAAACAGTCAAGTGAGAACAATAAGCAATCGTGATTGCTCAAAAAAAAGGAGAAAAAAAAAACATTTTATGCATACCGACACTTAAGCAGTGTACATAAGTACATATACCTTTCATAGAAACTTAGCACCCATGACAGACATCTTTGCATGGGATTTGTAGGGGCATTGATCAAGTATTTAATTTACCTTTATATTCTACATATATATACTGAGTGGCCCAAAAGTGGACGTACCCCCCCCCCCCGTCCTCCCTCATTGTTTTAACTACTCAAAACCTTGAAATAAATTTAGTTATTATAATTATTCCTTATAAACACAGCAGGCATGGAGCACATATAAAATTAACTTATAGAATTATGGTTAGAAATGTTGAAGCTTTAAGTTTAGACATTGGATTAATTGAAATGGTTTTGCTCGGATGGATAATATAAACAATGTTAAATTAGCTAGTTTATTTATTTATTAAAATTATTTTTGTTCATTTAATTTGGTTTTTTTTTTAATGAATTAAAGATATTAGATAGAGTGTGAGGAAAATTTTTGTTTTTGAAGATGACTGACCGCACTTTGCAAATTTCTACCAATTATATGTTCCGTGAGCTATTTCTATGGAATGTGTAAAAGCATTTATCACATACCTACTAAAGAAGACACGATTAATAGAACCTTCCAGACTGCTCATCAACTTGACTTGAAGTGAAGCAAAGCGTTTGTTTACATTTTATGTTCGTAACGTGCGATGTGAGAAGCTTACCACATAGTAAATCAAAATTTGTTACATTTTTCCTGTCACGGCAACGAACGGTTCTGCGTGATATTTGAGAAACGTATAAATTTGCAATGCGTCAGTTCGTTTTTTTCCGTAGACTAATAATAAGAATAGACCGAGCTATGGCAACCCTTTTGCTGCTTATAAACCAAACCATGTGACTGGTGGATATCCTAGCAACAGCGGGCGTTGATCGTTGCAGACGATCAACGCCCACGAGAAATAAAATAGACTTGATGGAACACGGAAGAATGATCTTTTATGGAATCCGATTTGTAAATTTGTTATTCTAAGTTATAAATATTTTGTTAATATAGTGAGTTTTTCGTTTAGATAGTATTGTGCATTTTCTTTATTCAATTTCAATAACTCCCTAAGCAATTAAAGATGCAAGCACCCAAAAAAGAATCGGCAAACGGTAAGATTTTTACCTACAATTTCAATTTAAGATACCGATTAGTACATTTTTGCGTTAACGCAAAACGTTTACGCCTTCGCTGACGTAGCCGTTCCGAATGAAATAAAAGTTATTAAAAACTGTGATCTAAAACTAATTACTAATGTCAAAATAATGCATAACTATAAGAAAAACAGTTCAAGCTCTGCACCTGGAAAAAAAATTATAATTAAAACACATTACGTCTTAAAATACATGTCAAGTTCCAAACTATAGATAATTCATGCCAGCTAGCAACTATTCTGCCAAAGTTTCCGCCCAGCCTCCCACCAGTCACATTCAATTTTTCCTCACACCAATATATTCATCAGCAAGTCTGGGGAAGCTCGGTCTATGTTTTTTTTCCTTGAACTAAAGTGTAATCGCCATGATCGCATTTTTGAACGTGGCCGGATTGGTGATCACAACCAATACCCAAACGTGTGAATACGATGACGAAGCATGGAAAAGTTAGAAAGTAAAAACTCTAGAGTCTAGAAGTCGCGAGCATTTTTAATAACGTCTAATACTTTCTGAAACTTACTGTTTAGCAGTATTTTTTTTTATAAAGAAATTGAATATTGGTTTGAATTTGCTCAGTAAGTAATTGGTTTTTATAATCAGCGAATTTTTACTGTTTGTAAAAACTCACATTTTTCTCGTTTGATAAAATTAACTGGTCCTTAAACATATTTATCGTTTTTGAGATGATTTTTTAAATAATCATAGTGAAACTACATTTGTATATTTAAATGTCAAATGCCATGTCGGTGCTCGCAGCGGCCCCAGTCCAAAATTCAAAGTAACATACACTGCGGTCTGATGACGTAAGGAAGCAACTCTTTGATTGCTTAGAAAGGCCTCATAGTTATATTTTACAACACATTTAAAATATTCTTGTCCTAATTTTAGGCTATAGTGCCTACAATTTTATCTTTCAAGCTCAGTAGCACTAAAATGGATGCACGTTTTTTTTATTATTATTTTAAATAAATCACTGTATAACTGCTGCTATTAGCATGTTTAATGGATTTTATTATACCTGGTTAAATTTTTTGATATTTTTAACATTTCCCCTCCCATTTTTGAGATTAAAAAAAAAAAAATGGAAACCTTGGGGAAAAAAAAAAGAAAACCACTGCTTCAAAAACTTTTTTTTTTTGCAGTGAAAATTCAGAATTAGGTTGAATATTTTAATGAGCCTTATTGTTTTTCCAGGAGAAAAAATGTGCATCCAAGTACTGCAAGTACTGCAAAAATTAAAGAAAAAAAAACTTTAATTTCTAAAAATTAGTGCTTAAAATGTCTTTTCTCCTTATTTAATGATAGTTACAATAACTAACTGTGCTTAGGGTGTCCAATAAGTTCGCTCGCGTCTCCTGCTACGTTCGCGTGGATCTAGATTTCGTCAATCAATTTTGTCTAATGGCCAACACAGGCAGAAGTTAAATAATTACAACAAAGAGGAGGAAAAAAAAACCTTCACAAATTTAATCAGTTTTTTTATATACAGGAGTAGAAAATTCCTTAAAACTTAATAAGATCAGCAGTTCTTAAATGAGGACAATTGGAATTATTCAATAGCTCACTACCTGAAAAAGGAACGGAGATCACGTGACGCATGTCTGTCCTGAACAAATGAAGTAAAATATGCCTAACACTGCAATGGAACCCCCCCTCCCCCCAAAATAGCGCAAAATAGTCACTACAATCCTAATTGAAATACATTTCCTAAAACGTCCCTTTAGAGTCAGTTTCTTAAAAGCACATTTCAGTCTCTCAAAATCCCAATTTAAAGAAAGTTAACAGTTCCTAAATGACGTCAAGTGTCCTGTTTAAAATACCAAAAAATAAAATCAGTAAGAATTCCATTAAATCAGAGTAAGAACAACGCTTTTTGAAAAGCAGAGGCTCCACACCCTGCTCTTATTGCTCTTGAATAACAGTAAGCCATTTGCGCATGTTCAATTTCGCCTGCGGCGGGTGACAATTGATGATTTTGAGCGCGTTAAAACACCCCTTGATATCCTCAGGACTGGATGTCCGGCCTTTTAATACTTAGAGAGGTGAGACACATTGGAATGGCTTCCCCTAAATATCCTGAATCTAAAAAATATTGTTGACAGTATTGACCTGCTAAACATTGCTAGTCCGGAAGAGTCCGAACATTTTCTCTTTGAGATTCTATAAAACTCATCTTTTTTTCAGTTATTGGAATAAAAATCTTGGAACGTTTTTTTTCTAAATTAAAGATGCCCTATGTCGTACTTTTTCGTTTAATGTACTCTATTTTTTACGGAAAGAGGATCAAGATTTTCACTTTGTTCTAATCATTGCGCATTTTAATCTAACCACGGGATATGGTAAACGTCAGCGAGCAGGGGTTGGGTTGCCCATTCATTTAAGAAAAAGAATTTGAAAACTAATTTCTTTTTCTTCCAAATGTTTTAACATCCATTCACTGATCGTATGTCCCAATCTTTCATATTGTGTTGGTGTATTTTTTTTTTTTTCACAAACAAGAGATAAACAGGCAAAAAAGTCGGCTATTGAAATTTTTATTCCATTTAACGAAAGAGTTTTCAATGTTACAAAGATTTTAGAGTCCGTAAACATCACTTGAAGGGCTATCATTTCTTTGTTGTGGAAAATTTGGTTTCGTCATAGGATGAACTTTCTAAGTAATTATACTCCCAGTGGGAACTTTTCTAGGAGCTGATAAATCATTCAAATATGCATGAAAGCTATTCGATGAAGCCTTGGCATTTTTACCAGAGGCATTTGTTCTGAACATTCAGCAAAACAATTACTGCTTTTGCTTTGAAGTTGCTCCAGTTTGCTAAAGCATCCCTCATACCTCTTCAATTTTTAGACTCAGGATCAGGACACCCAAATGAATCTTCTAGTGCAACAAATTTAGATAATTAATTTTCCCAAAGGTAAGTTGCAAAAGTAGATGCAAAATGCTTTTTCTCTGAATACCCGAGTTTTAACTTGATCCTGTGGCTTTCAAGATAATACACTAGTGTCACCCAGTTTTTTTTATCACCAGCCGTTGTTTTGATTTCGCATTATCAGAACTTTAAGAGGTATTAGCGTTGGATGACTGTTTATCTTTTAAAGATGCGTTTTTACAATCTATTTTTCCAGAAACAGTTGTCACTTCATTGTTTTCCTCTAAGTATAGTACTTTTCAGAAATTGACATGTTCGGTTGTACATAATCAGAGTACGGAAAACCGTTACTACTTGAAACGTAGTGAGTTCTTTTTTCACGAAAGATTTGGTTTTGTCATGGGATGAACTTTAAAAACAGGGTTTTTTTTTTTTTTTTTTTGCATTTTTTTAAGGAACTAATGAATTATTACAGCATGTATCAAAGACATCCGACTGATCTGATTTAGAGGTCAAAAAAAGTTCGGTGAAACACTGGCTTAGCCGGGGATATTTTCGACTTTGCTAAGGAATCATCCCATAACCTTCATATTCAGACTCGGAATCAAGGCAATCTGATGAATCTTCCTTCTGCAACAAATTTAAATACTTGATGTGGCGAAAGGTTGGTTGGAGAAGTAGATGCTAAATGTTTTTCCTATGAATCCAAGATTGAACTTGATTCTTGTGAGCTTGAAGATAATTCGTGTTTTCCACTAGCATTTCTCATTGTTATTTTTGTTTCAACAGCTATTCTTTTGAGTTTGCATTGTCTGAAGTTTAAGTGGATCTACAGTAAGATCATTGGTTTTTTTTTCTTTAAGCGTTGTTTCATAAGTTTGTTTTACAGGCACATTTCTCCGTTTGTCTTTTTCTTCAAGTGTAGTTTTTGGTTTTTTCTTCGTATAAATTGGTTCATTTGATTTTTTATCATCTGAGTCGGGAAAATCATCGCTACATGAAACGCTATGATTAATCTTCTATAGAAAGTTTACCCCTGTGATGGTCTCAATTTTAAAGCAGCTGTCTTCCCACTTTGTTTCTTTCCAGGAATCTGTTTCAGTCATATTTGTTTGGAGCGATATTTATTTCACTTTTAGACTTGGAATCAAACAAAATTTCGATGCTGCAACGAATTTAGATTCTGTTTTTACCAAAAGATAAGTTGCAGCAGTAGAAGCAAACTATGTTTCCGTTGATTCCAAAATCTGAAGATTAAGAATATCACTGCCTGAAACACTATGAATAATCTTTTTCGGAAAATGTACCCTAGTCATGGTTCCAATTTTTAGGCAGCTGTCTTCCCACTTTGTTTCTTTCCAGGAATCTGTTTCAGTCATATTTGTTTGGAGCGATATTTGTTTTACTTTTAGACTTGGAATCAAAAAATTTCGATGCTGCAACGAATTTAGATTCTGTTTTTACCAAAAGATAAGTTGCAGCAGTAGAAGCAAAATAATTTTCCGTTGATTCCAAAATCTGAAAATTAAGAATATCACTACCTGAAACACTATGAATAATCTTTTTCGGAAAATGTACCCTAGTCATGGTTCCAATTTTTAGGCAGCTGTCTTCCCACTTTGTTTCTTTC
The DNA here is from genome assembly GCF_026930045.1 of Uloborus diversus. Taxonomy (NCBI): domain Eukaryota; kingdom Metazoa; phylum Arthropoda; class Arachnida; order Araneae; family Uloboridae; genus Uloborus; species Uloborus diversus. Next base: position 1,135,984 of record NW_026557987.1, on the reverse strand, counting down.
CAGGAATCTGTTTCAGTCATATTTGTTTGGAGCGATATTTATTTCACTTTTAGACTTGGAATCAAACAAAATTTCGATGCTGCAACGAATTTAGATTCTGTTTTTACCAAAAGATAAGTTGCAGCAGTAGAAGCAAAATAATTTTCCGTTGATTCCAAAATCTGAAAATTAAGAATATCACTACCTGAAACACTATGAATAATCTTTTTCGGAAAATGTACCCTAGTCAGGGTTCCAATTTTTAGGCAGCTGTCTTCCCACTTTGTTTCTTTCCAGGAATCTGTTTCAGTCATATTTGTTTGGAGCGATATTTATTTCACTTTTAGACTTGGAATCAAACAAAATTTCGATGCTGCAACGAATTTAGATTCTGTTTTTACCAAAAGATAAGTTGCAGCAGTAGAAGCAAAATAATTTTCCGTTGATTCCAAAATCTGAAAATTAAGAATATCACTACCTGAAACACTATGAATAATCTTTTTCGGAAAATGTACCCTAGTCATGGTTCCAATTTTTAGGCAGCTGTCTTCCCACTTTGTTTCTTTCCAGGAATCTGTTTCAGTCATATTTGTTTGGAGCGATATTTGTTTTACTTTTAGACTTGGAATCAAAAAATTTCGATGCTGCAACGAATTTAGATTCTGTTTTTACCAAAAGATAAGTTGCAGCAGTAGAAGCAAACTATGTTTCCGTTGATTCCAAAATCTGAAGATTAAGAATATCACTGCCTGAAACACTATGAATAATCTTTTTCGGAAAATGTACCCTAGTCATGGTTCCAATTTTTAGGCAGCTGTCTTCCCACTTTGTTTCTTTCCAGGAATCTGTTTCAGTCATATTTGTTTGGAGCGATATTTGTTTTACTTTTAGACTTGGAATCAAAAAATTTCGATGCTGCAACGAATTTAGATTCTGTTTTTACCAAAAGATAAGTTGCAGCAGTAGAAGCAAAATAATTTTCCGTTGATTCCAAAATCTGAAAATTAAGAATATCACTACCTGAAACACTATGAATAATCTTTTTCGGAAAATGTACCCTAGTCATGGTTTCAATTTTCAATCAGCTGTCTTCCCACTTTGTTTCTTTCCAGGAATCTGTTTCAGTCATATTTGTTTGGAGCGATATTTGTTTTACTTTTAGACTTGGAATCAAAAATTTCGATGCTGCAACGAATTTAGATTCTGCTTTTATCAAAAGAAAAATTGCAGCAGTAGAAGCAAAATAATTTTCCGTTGATTCCAAAATCTGAAAATTAAGAATATCACTACCTGAAACACTATGAATAATCTTTTTCGGAAAATGTACCCTAGTCATGGTTTCAATTTTCAATCAGCTGTCTTTCCGCTTTGTTTGTTTCTTTCCAGGAATCTGTTTCAGTCATATTTGTTTGGAGCCATATTTATTTCACTTTTAGACTTGGAAGCAAAAAATTTCGATGCTGCAACGAATTTATATTATGTTTTATCCAAAAGATAAGTTGCAGGAGTAGAAGCAAATTGTTTTTCCGTTGACTCCAAAATCTAAAGATTATGAATATCACTGCCTGAAACACTATGAATAATATTTTTTGGAAAATTTACCCTAGTCTTTGGTTTCAATTTTCAAGCATCTGTCTTTCCACTTTGTTTGTTTCTTTCCAAGAATCTGTTTCAATAATATTTGTTTGGAGCCATATTTGTTTCACTTTTAGACTTGGAATCAAAAAATTTCGATGCTGCAACGAATTTAGATTCTGTTTTCACCAAAAGATAAGTTGCGGCAGTAGAAGCAAAATATTTTTCCATTGATTCCAAAATCTGAAGTCGAAACTATTATGTGGTGTTGGTTAACGATAAATTAAATGTATGTTTCGGGTTTCTCCCAAGTTGCGATTGATATTGATTACAAGATCTGAGTTGGTGTTATAGATATTTGGTAGAGATCTATAGCGAGCTGCAGGGGTGTGGATGAGGGGTGGTGATGTTGACACAGGCAGTGATTTTGTGCTTGAGGGGAGGGAAGGCGAATCTTCCCAGTCGTATTTTGCCACGTTTGGCATTGATTTGGCTCTTGTTACGGACTGATAGTTCATTTTCTTACTTGAGGATGGAAGATTTGGCATGGAATAGTGTGACAGCGGAGGAAGTGCTGACAGCCAAATCACTTTCTTCGTATAGTGAAATTTTTCTTCTGGAGGATTAAGATATGACACAATGACTGGATCAAGATTTATGCTTCTAAGTGAAAAGCGATGCTTTGCTGCTGCATGCCGGAACTCCAGAAAGGGAGTGTTCCTCAGCTAAAAAAATGAAACATTTAGCATAAGTGTGTTTTTTTGCGCTCTGGCACGTTAATGTTATTCACACACACATCTTTGAGCAGGAATTAGTAAATAGAGGGAGCAAGTCCAATCATATGCTTAGCAAAAGCTGAGGCAAGCATTCCAAGCCACGTGACTCTACAACCACGAATGATTGACTCGTCTTGCGAGAAACTAGTGAAAGAAACCTGATTTCTTCCAATGCTTTACCTTAAAACCTATCACGTGATTTGGGCTCTTCGCCTCACGAATGAAATTGTTCACTTCCTCTATTTTATCTCTTCTCATTGGCACACTCGCATAAGGGTTGCGCAGATGAGGAGTGGACAGTTTGAATAAAAATAAAATTTTTATTGTAAATCAAAGAGAAATCCTCATGGGCGTTGAAACACAGGTCTCAGCGTTGCGGCAGCAGGTTGAAGCCTTCGCTGTAGAAAGATTGGGGCAGATTCCTGAGGAATTCCTTCACTTTATCGTCCGAATGGAAACGTTTCTTTTCATTTATAATGCTCTCTTAAATGACACAAATAAGTGGAAGTCACTGGGTGATAAGTCTGGACTGTACTGTTAGGGTATTTGCTTATTTGTTTAGGGTATTGTACCTTAGATGTTTGTGGATGACAGTGTGAACCTTTCCTTTAGCCAGGTTGAGTTCGTCACTGATTTCATGGGTCTTAATCCTTCGATTAGGTCGGATCATTTCAATAACCATTGGAACATTGGTGATCGCCATGTTTGCGTGGCCCCGCCTCGGCAGATTCGATGTCGTTTGCCGACCTTCTCGAAAACTGTTGCACCACTTGTTTACAGCCGTACGAACTAAACACTGGTCGCCATAGACTGCTACCGCTCTCCAGTGGAGGTCCGCGTTACGCTCATCTTCCGCAACCAGAAACAATACTACCGCTCGTTGTTCCGATCTGGACGCATCCATGGGTAGCACGACTTTCCTTTTGCACAACTTCCTCTACTGCAAACAGGTTTCACCGCTGAGCGGAATCTGAGATGCATGTGCATACCTCATACCATCCTTTATATAGATGAAATACACCGCCAGCTCAGTCAATTCCACCCGAGGACTGCAGTTTCGTGCTTATTAGCACTCATCAGCCGGCATAGGAAAGTGACTGAGCTGGAGATGGAAAACCTCTTAAGGAAGCCAAGAGTGCCAAACAAACTGGTAGCTAATACAGATTTAGCACTGATCAGACGAGTGACCGAAACAATGGTTCGGTTCAACTCGAATGACACGAGTTGCAGTGTTGTGCTGTGGCGCTGTAATCGAATCATTCAGTCTGACGTCACCGCACTTTGTCCACTTTTTATTTGAGCAACCCTTTGATACGTACAGTTGGGTGGATCGAAAAATTATTTTTTTCGAATTTCAAATCGGCCAGGGTGAGAAAAGTTGTCCGCCAGGACTAAACACTTGCATGTGAACCTCCAAGTTGGTCAAATAAAATCTTCATGCTCCGCAAGGTGATCAAAGTTCGCAAGATGAGCACTAAGATGCATTTTTTTTCCTTTACGAATACACTAACTCTTAATAACATTTCAAATCGGCCAGGGTGAAAAAGGTACACTTTGGGGGTGTAATACTATAGTAGAAAGTTATATCACAGTGCGATAAAATTTTTATGGGCCCTATGGCGGTCGAAATTCGCAAAGCGAGCCTTAAAGTTTTATATTTTTATCACGAATGGAAAAAAAGTCAACTTTTGAAATCGACCACGTGGAAAGAAGTTGCTTCATACGATACAAACAATTCACACCCGCTACAGAAAGCAATTGATCACGTGATTCGCTATTTACAAATCTCATTTTTATTGGAATGAGATTAGTTAAGCCACAGCAAAATGATATTAATAGACAATTTTTATTTCCCAACTAAAAAAAAAGCCGCCTGCTTTATCTACTGGTTAGAGAAGCCTGACTGCGGGAGGAAGGTCCCGGGTTCGAATCTCGGCTCGGGCATGGACGTACCTTCTCTCTCCTGTCCTTGTCCTTTCTTGGTGTGAATGTGTTGCTGTGGTGTGAATGGCTGCCTACCCTATAAACCGATCCTTGTGGCATGTGTGTACTGTAAAAGTCGGACTTCGCACCAAATTACGGTACTGTTGGGAAGATGAAGAAGCGCCCCCCCCCCCCCTCCCCCCGAATTGCCAGCTCGGCTGGCACACGACAACAACAACAACCGACACAAAGTAAATAAACCGTTCAACATTAAAACAAAAACAAAAAGCTTAGATGGTGCAAAACCCTCAGAAACGAAGATTAAACACAGTAAGGAAACATGGGGTAAAGTGAAATAGCGGGGCAAAGTGAAATATTGAAATATTTACTCTGCTTTTAGCTTCACCTATCTGGTATTATTTTAACTATGTTCTACCATATGTAGCCTATTCCTGTCAGAAAAAAAAAAGAAAAAAAAAATTTAATTTGAATTTTGACATCTGGAATTCAAATTATGAGAGTACGCGACCAGGAAATGCCTCATGCAGTAATTGAAATGTTTCACTCTCTCTAGCTGTATGGTACAATAACACCCCATTTTTTAGCCTACTTTCCCAGTAAAATTCAGAAAAGAAGAAAAAGCATGAAAGAAGGCTTAGTGCATCTTAAAAATATCGCAAAAAAACAAAAAAAAGTCAAAAATAAAATAATTAAATAAATTTTGAAAAATTAAAAATTGGAAAGTAGGGTATTGAGATAGGGGAAAATGTCTGTTGGTCTGCCTGTCCCCCCCCCCCTACTAACTTTTGAATGAATAGTCCGATTAGAACAAACTTTTTTTTGTTCGAAAGATCTCGGCGAGGACACCTCATTCCCATATTTCACTTTTTGATTAAAACTATTTTTTGTTCAATTTTGAACAGTTCAAAAAACTTAACATTAGCGCCTATGGGGAAATTCAAGGCAATTCCGAACTGTAAGGCGAATTTTGCTTCAAACAAACTTTGTAGGAAAAAGCTTTTGATGAAAAACTTGTATATAGAATATCTTTTTGATTTGAACAATTTTTGTTCAATTTTGAACAGTTCAAATCCCTTAACATTAGCGCCTACGAAGAAACTGAAAGTCATTGTAGATTCCATACTTGAAGACTGATTTTTTTCAAACAAATTTTGTTGGAAATAGCTCTTGACGCCAAACTACAGACTTCGACTCTGAGAATTTAGAGGCACTTGACTCCGACTCCTATGCCCGACAATTAATCGGACTCCGACTCCGCGACTTCGTAGCTTTGGCAAAAATGTATACACGGAGGACAAATGACTGACTCCGATTCTTAGATATTCGACTCCGCCTCCTTTACCCCAAAATGAGATTGACTCCGACTCCGCAGCTATAGTTTTGACTGAAATAATTTTTGTTGATCTGACTTGTTTTTACTTTCACGCTAAAGTTTTAATTTAGGTATTCAGTTTTCGGCGAATAAACACTCATTTATGTTTCTACATAAAGATATGCGCAGACGATTTTTTTTTTTTTGACAATGAAAATTATTTCTTTAAGTTGAAATTTTATTGTTTTTATTTATTTTGGTAATGTGCATTAATTCATTTAAAAAATTGTTTTTGGCAATAGGGGAAAAGAAACGATTTTTTTTTGATATGATGTATTTATTTTAATGAGCTTATTAATTTTAATTATTTTTTCGTTTTGAAAGCTGTTAAAGATTTTTTTAATGGAAAAAAGTGTATTAGCTGCTTTGTTTAAAAGTTGCTGCTATTTTTTTTTTACGCATTTAATTTTTTTAGATGAGTGAGGAATAGTTTATTCCTAGAAATCAGCTTAAAGTATTTTAAAAATATGTTTGAAAAAATTTGCGATTTTAGCTATTTTTGAGAATATTGATCAGGTACTAGAAAGTAGTATGGGTATACGGGAAAGTAGGCTCGTCTAGTTCTAGACAGAACTTCTTGTACTAACCCTAAACTCTCAACTGTCAAATTGTTCTTTTTTCATGGCTGCCAACAATTTATGGAAAAAATGGTGGCAAATTCAAATCTTGCGTTAATTTTGGGACACCCTTTATAAAAGCCACCTGATGAAAAAAATGGCGGATTCTGAAATTTTAAACGCAGTACTAGAGCAGAAATGCAGGCTTAATATTTCCATTCCTAACTTTCCATGTCATATTCAAGCAACAATGCGATATGTTAAAATAGTAACAACAAGTTAAGTTTGTGGAGAGTAAAAACGACATGGCTTCATTTTACCCAAGATATAGCCACGAGAGAGTATCAATACTTTCAGTATAAAATCATAGCTCTCTGTTCAATTTACCCAAAGATTTTCTGTTTGAATCTGTAGATCTCACTCTCCCCCCCCCCCTTTTTTAATTTTATTTTACAGAATAGTGATATATTTATAAAATGTTTTTTAATTAAACAGTGCCAAGAAATATTTATTTTTTAAGGAACTTACCTGTACTTGTATTTATGTGAAATCTAGATGTAGCAGCATTATAACGGTTATGTGTATATTTTAGAAAGCTGACATTCAAAATGTTGCATATGTCTACCAAAAAAACTTTGGTAAAACTCTAGGTATTTTTTATTCTTTTTATTTTAGTTTAAAGAATGCATTTACTGGCACCTTTTCTGCCCGTGGTTGATTTCAAAAGTTTGAGAAATTAATGCATTCGTGATGAAAAAAATCTACTAGATTTAGTACTAGAGCGGTACTAGAGCAGAAATGCAGGCTTAATATTTCCATTCCTAACTTTCCATGTCATATTCAAGCAACAATGCGATATGTTAAAATAGTAACAACAAGTTAAGTTTGTGGAGAGTAAAAACGACATGGCTTCATTTTACCCAAGATATAGCCACGAGAGAGTATCAATACTTTCAGTATAAAATCATAGCTCTCTGTTCAATTTACCCAAAGATTTTCTGTTTGAATCTGTAGATCTCACTCTCCCCCCCCCCTTTTTTTAATTTTATTTTACAGAATAGTGATATATTTATAAAATGTTTTTTAATTAAACAGTGCCAAGAAATATTTATTTTTTAAGGAACTTACCTGTACTTGTATTTATGTGAAATCTAGATGTAGCAGCATTATAACGGTTATGTGTATATTTTAGAAAGCTCACATTCAAAATGTTGCATATGTCTACCAAAAAAACTTTGGTAAAACTCTAGGTATTTTTTATTCTTTTTATTTTAGTTTAAAGAATGCATTTACTGGCACCTTTTCTGCCCATGGTTGATTTCAAAAGTTTGAGAAATTAATGCATTCGTGATGAAAAAATCTCTCTCTTTTTCGTTCAACATATGAATTTCAACTACCAACGGTACATCAAGATTTTATCGGACTGTGATGTAGTTTTATATCATAGTAGAGGGTGTTTCAAAATGAATAGCGGGGTTTTAACATGTTATAATATTTATTACACCAAACTTACAGCCACAAGTGATATATCAAATGAAAGAGAAACTCAAACAGTTTTTTGTTTGTTGGCATCAGTGGGCATGCGCGTGGAATGTTTCTGCTGCAATCCGCTAGAAGGCGCTTGTAGCAAAGATGGCGACTAAAGAACAAAAAGCGTTTTGTGTTTTATCTTTCAGCAAGATGGTGCGCCGCCTGACTGGCATAATGAGGTACGCGATTGGCTTAACCTCACTGTACCCGACCGCTGCATTGGCCGTAAGGGGCCTAATGACAGGGCTTGTTTCCCATGGCCCCACGGTCACCCGACCTTACGCCGTGTGATTTCTATCTTTGGGGGTTTATTAAGGACCGTGTGTATGTGCCTCCACTGCCAGCCGACCTTCCCGAATTAAGGAACAGGATTGAAACAGCTCTTTGATGAGTGTCTCATTAGTCATTGCTGCAAAGTTTGGGAAGAACTCGCATATCGCCTTGACGTGTGCCGAGTGACGAATGGTGCACACATTGAACACTTGTAGGCTATTATGTAAAACTGTTTTAGTTTCTCTTTCATTTGATATATCACTTGTGGCTGTAAGTTTGGTGTAATAAATATTATAACACGTTAAAACCCCGCTATTCATTTTGAAACACACTGTATTTCACCCAATTGGGCACCTTTTTTCATCCTGGCCGATTTGAGAACTAATTAAAAAATTATGTATTCGTAAAGAAGAAAAAATGCATTTTTGGCCTATTTTGTGAAGTTTGACCGATCGCGGAGCATGAAGATTTTACTTGACCAACTTGAACTTTCACATGCAAATATTTAGTCCTAGTGGAACACTTTTCTCACCCTGGGCGATTTAAAATTCCGATTTTTTTCTAGATCCACTTTAATGTATGCATATATGTAATCTGTTTACATACTTATACCGCGTCTTCTTACGTTGTAATTAAAATAAGAATGTTAAAATTGAGCAGAAAGTTTGTACCATCTAGGTTAGGTACAGGAATGGAATTTTAAACATAAAAAAAGAAAAATTTGTCCAAGTAATGTTTCAAGTTTTATATCTGCAAGTATGCAATAATAATTAAAAAATAACCAAAATTGCATTTTGCGATAAATACAAGTCGCATGCATAGGCTGTGCTTTTTTTTATAAAGGTGTGTTTCGGTCCTTTTAAGATTTTTATTTATCGTTAGTTTTGAAAAATAAACTACCATAACAAATTTAGGCTCTTTCTCGAAGAATATTTCTTAAAAGGAACAGATAAAGTTTTAGATTTCGATTTGCTTGACAGGCATTTCAAGTGAACGTTACTTTATAGATGTTATTTAATTTAGTTACAAATTTAAACTCTTCGAAAAAAAAAAGCTTAATTTGGGAACTAGTTCTCGTGGCTTAAGAATCTATTCTTCACATGATGCGTTTAGGTTGAGAATCATGATCGTTGGTCTTACTTACATTAGGTTCTGACACCGTGGCTTCAATTAGCTCCCTTGTAGGGTCGACGTAAAACCAGTGTTCGAACAGCCAAGCTGGAATTTTTTTCATCGGTCTTTCGGTAACGGTATCCTCTACCTCTGTTTGAGGACCTTCGTATGGAATGATAGAATCAACTCTTATTTCAGTTGTTGTCCATTCTTTGAACTTCTTATGTATTAGTTTGAAGCAGCCAACCTGAAAAACAGTGCATATATATATATATATATATATATATATATATATATATAGTTTCTAATGAGGTTGAAATAGAGGCAAAGCCTTTTGCAGACCTAGTGCGATCCAACGGCATAGTATCCACTCTTTCACGCAACACCACTATCGGTGGGATGCCATTACCACAATAATTTTGACGCCCAGTTTCCCCAATAGATGGAGGCACCTGGGCTTTGTTCGATGCGAAACTGCACTAGGAATTAAGTTTTCCGGAAGATACTCCATGGCAAACGAGTACTTCGCGGGGTCTTTTATATGCCGCATAATCATTCGATATGGACGTTGTCGATTTTCTGCATCTTGAAAAGCCACCCACTGGATCCGGGTTTGATCCTGCGCCTTTAGGCATGAGAGGCCAGCGTCTTAACCACTACACTACTCTATCGGCAGATAATATATATCTCTACATAGTATAAAATGAAGTCCCCAAAAAGCGTCTGTGTGTTTGAATTTGCAAAACTCGAGAACTACCCGATCGATTGCGCTAAAATTTTCACAGTTTGTTCCTTTAAGTCCTGTGAAGGTTTGCAGACCAGATCTAATAAAATTCGATGAATAGTTCTTTTTTAATTCCAATTTACGTCCAATTTTCACATAAATTCTCAAATATGGGGGTGAAAAATTACTTGCGCATATTTATATTGCGTATCGTTAGAAAGGGTAGAATTTTCCGCGTTCTACGCAGTTTGTTTCAATGCTCTAACTTTATTATGGCGAGAGTTATTTGTGTTTTCAGCTCGAATTTTTTTAGGCTTAGCTGAAATTTCGGCACTACTTTCTTCATTAAATAAATCAATAAAAAGTGAAGGAATGGTACCACAGCTTTCTTTTTGACGCCATTGGAAAAACGACCTTTTTTACTCCAGACCTAACTCGACCTATGGTCGAAAAAATAAGCTTTTATCTCGAACGGAAAAAAAGTTACAAGCCTTTTTAAATCAAGTTTAAGAAATCTCGATTCCATTCAAATTGTGAACCGTTTTCTTTCGCATTTTAATTCCTTAAACTTATTTTATTTTGTGTTTCCATGGTGACGCATTTTAAATCCATCTTTCTGGATTTAATTTCTTAAATTTATTTTAATATCTGTCGTCATTGTTTGGAAGGGAAACCATGATGTTTTTTTTATATATTTTTTACACCTGATAGTTGAATATACGTCACTTGACAATTTTTATTTTCAAGGTGGTCCGGGCAAAGCCGGGCAACGCAGCTAGTATATTATAATAGGTAGTGTATCCAAAAAGTCTTTCACATATTTTAAAAAAATCATAGAAAAACAATAAATGGTCCTATGGAATATACGGTGAGCGTAAAAATACTTCACTGCCTCACGAATGTTTCACGATATAGTCGAGCCCGCTTATTAGAATGTCGGTTAAAAGAACATCCCGCTTAATATATCACATTTTCAATGTACCAAACCAATAAAATGTGTAATTTCGATCCCGGTTAATGGAATATCACGCTGTTTAGAATATATTTTCGTGGCAAAATGGATATTTCATTAAACGGATTCGGCTGTATCGTCAAAAATGATTAAATAAAAGCTTCCAAATTGTGTTTAAAGGTTGCGCTGTCACACCACAGTAAGAAACACAGACGTAATGTCAGATCTTTGATCATTTTAAGAAACAGAAAGCAAGACCTTTCATTACTTGAGTTGAATGTGTACGCCGTTTGGTGCTCGAATAACATCTACACTGAGTTTAAGTTCATCCACTGTTATAGCCAGCATGGATTGTGGAACAATCAAACTTACTCAGATAATTCGTAGTTTCAGAACTTCAGTGCTAGCAATTCTACGCAAATGAACACAAAAATATTCGCGAACATGTGAAGTATTTGTGTGCAAACTGCATATTTGTACAACAACTTGAATGTGCAATACTCAAGAACTATGCGGCAGACACCGAAGAAAATTTTTCTTTTTTGTTGTAAGTACTCGTTTTCAGTTTAAGACACAATTTTGAAAAACATTCTTTAATATAGGTAGGAAAATCCACTACAAATACAAGGTGTTTCAAAAAGAATGACCCGAATTCAAAAAACCATAACTATTCAGATTTTAATCCGTTTCATTAAAAAAAGGAATCGTTAGAATGGGGGAAAATTACGAGTTTCACGGAGTTGCCGACAGATAGCGTGAACTGTTTCTTCGCCAGCCATTTCAGTGTTAGTGAAAATGGCGACTGCACGACAAAAATCGTACGCTTTGTTCAATCCTGTTGGAAGTGCAGAACCATAACAACTGTTCAGCGGGATTTTCGTCGAGAATACCCTGGTGTTGAACCTCCTGCCCCGCAGAGCATTGGAAAATGGTGTAAACAATTCAAAGACACGGGTTGTTTGTGTAGGCAGTCATGCAGACAAGCATGCAAAAGTTTTGGTCAAATTCGACTACCGTGCATCCAAAGGTGGACATATTCAGCACCTTTAATTTTGTATTTAAAAAAACTTTATTATTATTCACGTAATGCAAATTTAATCTGAAGTGAATTTAATCTCAATAGTGTTCATAATATACGCATTTCAAATCGGGTCATTCTTTTTGAAACGCCCTGTATTAAGCTTATTTCTACACAGATTAAGATCAGTATAGGCAGAACAGATCCTTCTTCGAAAGATAGAATTTTCTCTTTTTCTTTAACCGTGTGCGAACTGGAATTGTAAGCGTTTTTTAAGACTCGGTTTTTTAAGAGTTTCATCAGTTCTAGTCATTAACTAGTACTTTACGAAACCATCAATAAAAATCTGAACTGTTTCACGGTTAATGCTATTACATTAACGGCAGTAACAACGCACTTAAAAAACAAAAAAAAAAAAAATATTTTGTATGATTGTAACTAGCACGCATTTCTGTGCATAAAAATTGTCGGCTTATTTTGTCTCCGTAAACTTGTTTATAAACTTTTCTTTAAGCACTAATATATTTTGAACGAAATCTTTATTTGAAGAACGTAATCTTATTCTGTTTCGTGCAAAACCTGTTTTTAAAACAAATTTCGGAATCGAGTTTAATTGTAATTATGTAGTCATAACAGTATCTGATAATGCAAAGTGTATTTGCTCTAAGTATCTTTCAATCAGATGGTAGTTCAAAGGTGCTGTTCATTGTTACTTCAAATTTAGCAAAAAGGAAGAATAACGAAGAACTTAGGGACAAGCTTAAAATAAAATAGATCGATAATACAATAAGAAAAGATGAAATCGGAAACATTGTTTCTCATATGTTATTTTAAGGTTGCAAATTGTGTTCGTAGGCCTTACTTACATTTTGCTGATCTTCGGAGTCTTCTTGTTCAAGGTCAGTTTTTTTATTTTTTGGTTTGAAAATTTTCTGAATCTTCACACATAGTTGCCTAAAACAGCCAATCTAGAAAACAATGCAAGCACTTTGTTATTGGGCAGCATCAGCAAATGGGTCAGTCGCACAATTTTTGATTTTTGTGAAATTTTATCGGCAGTATGTACTAATATCCTGCACTTTTATAGCTTCTTAAAAACGTTTGTTCTTGGAAAAATAGCCATTTTCCCCTTTGACTATATAGGGTGAGTAAGATTGGAAATGTTGGACCCCTTTTCTAACAGCTCTAGCAAATGTATTTTAACTAGTAGGAAGATCAAATACGGCTGACCTAAAAGCTATAGGAACAAAATTTTATGTGTACATATTTTGAAACAGTTCAAGTTAAGCTTAACTGTTAAATGTTTCGAGGTCAAATCCTATTTCAAAAACTGCGCTTTTCGTCACATTGAGCATATGAAATTTGATGGACTGGCGGCAGGAACCTTTATTTTGTTTCTCTTGTTTTAGCTATGTATAATTACAAGATGCACAGAAAGGAAGCTGATACTGGTAGTGGTTTCATAATGAAAAAAGTGACTTTTTAAAAAAAAATGAAAACTGGACTTTTTCACTGCTCCAAAAGGACCTGTGGGACAAGTGATATACAATTTCAAAAAAACTTGGGTAAAAAGCTGTTATGTTGCCTTTTGAAACGAAACAAAAAATTGCATTATTATTTGAAGGCGTTAAGGATGTTAGAGTCTCTGAAATATTTAAAAATAACTTTTGCACTCTTATTAAAATATGCCGAGTAGTCTGGATGATTACCTAATAAATTAATATTCACCGAATTTCATTGAAATGTATTTTCAAATTATAATTTTGAACAATAAATAGCTTTCAAAATCTGTTAAATATATTTACAAAACATAACATTTTTTCAAAAACACTTTTTTCCTTTTCAACATGTGCCTTGACTTCAAGTGACTATTGGCTTTTAATTGCTCCATTTTAATATTAACTTCTTTCTTTAAATTTTCCCCCTAGTCTCCATGCTTCACCATGAGCAGAGCTAATATAGTCTTTTAACTTTTGTTACAGCACGGAGGCTGATAGGTCCAAAATTGTGTAAGGCTGGCTCGTGTTGGGGACACAGGAATATTTAAGTTAATATTTTGGTTTCAGCTGCATGTTTTACTTTGCTTTTTGTTTCTTCAATACCTTGCCTTGAACTTGAACAAAAAAGGAAATTCAGATTTTTGTATTTTTTGGGTAAGCTCGAACTTATCTATTAAAATCACATTATTTTCTGCGATTCTATAAGCGACCCATCAAAGTGTCGTTTCTTATGGCATATGACAGGTGTGTCCACCCCTCCAAGGGCGATAGCGTATCCCCTCAAATTTTGTGGAGCACACTCGTAAACGAGACCCTCCAAAAAAATTCAGTGGCGGTGTTTGCGCTATGAACGGTGAAAAGTTGGTAGGGGAGGGGGGGGGGGGGAGCTTGCATTTTGAAATCTTGCCCACGGTGTCGCAAATTTATGAAAAGGTTTTGGTGCTTGTTTGGGTAGCTGAGTGAAAAAATAGTTATTTCATTGTTATTACTTATTGTTATTATTTTTAAGCATAACATTAAAAAAAAAAATCTTAAAATTATGCTATAAACTATCAATGACTATTTAAGAATATTTACAAAAGTAGATAAAAAATTGTCAAAATATCCGTATAAATAAGACACTTATTAGCAAGCCACTAAGAATTTTAATGTTACAAGCACATTTGATTGAAATGTTTATAAAAAAAAAAAAAAAACAAGATTAAAAAGAAAAAAAAAACTCTACGAGTTCCAGTCAAACCAGCGTAATTAATTCCAGTTATATTTTTAGATTAATTATTCGATTGAATGTACTTTTAGTAGTATTTTTAAAAATGCCAGGTAGTTTAATACACTAAAAATTTAAAGAAAGCTTCAATAACAGGGCACGTAAGAATTTGAAAATTAAATGTAATTTCAATAAAAGTTTTCCAATACGCAACGTCAATACATCATGGACATTTTCCGGTAGATTTTGGGCAACAAATTTAAAATACATCTTATTAGTGATGTTGCATAGTTAAACCTTATAACATTCCCGTATTTGCTTTAACTTGTGTAAAACAATTTACCTGTATTTCGAACTTTAAAAGTCTTAAGTTTCTTCCAATTCTGGTAATAAAAATATGTTCTTTTTTGTCTTGAAGAATCCTGTAACAGCTTCTCACCATAGACTTTTAACATTTTTATCACATTTCCCACATCCCTTTTTAAAGTAGTTAAAAAGCATATTTTTCGTTTTTTTTTCTTAATTTTAAGAGTTTTTCATAATGTAGAACTATCATTATCAGCTCAATTTTTCTGTGCTTTTGGTATGAATAACTGAGTGCAATATTAAAAAAAAAAATAATTTGAATTTTGTCATCTGGAATTCAAATTATGGTTTTCGCAATCACGAATGTGTGTGTATGTAGGCGTGTGTATTTGTGTGTGTGTGTGTGTGTGTGTGCGGGGGGGTATGTGTGTGTAGGCATGTGTGTTTGTGTCTGTGTGCGGGGGGGTATGTGTGTGTAGGCATGTGTGTTTGTGTCTGTGTGCAGGCATGAGTGTTGGTAGTTGTGTGTATGAGTGCTTCTGTGCGTGGGGGCGGGTTATGTGTATGTGTGTAGGCATATGTGTTTGTGTCTGTGTGCACGCATATATTTGTGGGTAGTTGTGTGTGTGTTCGTGTGTGTGTATGTGTAGGTGTCTATGTATGCGTGTGTGTTTGTGTATGTGTGTGTGTGTAGGTATGCGTGTGTGTGTAGTTGTGTATGTATGCGCGTGTGTGTGTAGGATATGGATTCAACCTGGATGCGGTTTTCGCTATAGGAGCAGCATCGTGAGGAGCCGGCCGACAGTGGTGCTGCAGAGGGTGCTGGCGGGAAAATAAAATGATAGCACATCAAAACAGTCAAATGAAAGCAATAAGCAATCGTGATTGCTCAAAAAAATAAGCTCCTACGATAAGTTCTTCGCCAACGTTTTTGCACGTAAAAATCACAAAACTGCCACTTTTTTAACTGCGATTTGACCGCAGGCAATTTCTAATTAAATTTTACTTAAATTGTTTTTTATGCATAAAAAAATTTAATTCCTTTATCTTTACAATAAAACATGTTTGATATTTCTACTAATTTAAATAACTTTACTGTAGCTCCAAAAAATGATAAAAAATACCAAAGTTTATTCACTTACTGAGCAAAAAACTAGCTATATAACAGGAATAAAATAAATATAAAAAAAGTCTTTGAGTAGAGTAAATTGGTACATAATACCTACCAAATTTCATTAAAATAAAAAAAAAAGACGTGGCAAGAAAAATTCAAACATCTGTTGATTTTATATGGAATCACAGGTACATTTACGCTAACCCACCCAGGAAAAGTTCATTTTTTTTAAATACTTTTATTTCGAATGGCAAGAATCTGTTGTTCCACTACTCAGAGAACCAACTACAAAACGAAACAAGTAAATAAACACAGATTAAGAAAAGCAGCTGTTGCAATAAATAGTCTTTGAATCCAAAAGGAAGCAGACCACAAGAGAGGACTTGGATAGATCCGAGCAAATGACGAGATGGTCAGCGTCTGTGATCCGTTCCAGATTTCAAGGAGTGCCAAAATAACTTGAAAGTGTACGAAAACGGTGTTTTGGGCGACGATCATGGCCAGTGACGAACCTAAACTCTGCCACCATTTATATTTGGGGCATTTGAAATGAAAATCCATTTCGCTTTAACAAAATTTTTGGTTCGTTCTGAAAGAGAGTTTTTTTTTTTTTTTTTTGAAATACTCTGCCGTGGTGTCATTCGAAGTTCTCAGTCTGTAAAGTATAAAAGTCAGCTTTACTTACTTTTTGTGGGTTGTCATCGCTGTCAGCAGTTTGATCCTCATGAGATGCTTTCTTTTTGAAGATTTTATTTTTCAACTTTCTTAAACAAGACATCTGAAAAAATAATAGCAATAAAAAATTTAAAAAAAAAAAACATCTTAGCATTCAACAAATTCAGCTTTTTGGAAACTTTTTTTCCCCTTCTTTTTGTTATCTGATGTAATGAGTAGTAGTAATACAACTTCTTGTCTAAATTACCAGTTTTTTTTCCCTAACGCTCTGCCTTTCAATCCATGTCGATAGAGGTTTTTTTTTCTTGTGTGTGTGTGTGTGCAGATCACATAATATAGAAATTTTAAGTTTAGCTTAAAGTTCATTTTTTAGTTTACTAAAATAAAAAAATATTCATTCGTTCATTATTATTTATTTATTTATTTCGATTTGGTAATGCAAGAATATAAAGCGTGAGCATTTTTTTCGTCCCCAAAGCAGGAAGTGTCTGTAAAAATGAAATACAAGTAGAAAAATATTCAAAGTTGAATAGAGAAAAAGACAGGAAAGAGCGTGAAGTGCTTAAAAGAATGATCCGCGTGAAAGCTGTGAAAAGGGTTTTTAACATTTAAACTGAACTTAGAAATGTGAGCCAAAAAGGCTGGAAATGTAAAAATAAATGAAAAAAAAAAAAAAAAAATAAACCTTCAAACAACTTAGTTTTCAAATTACAACAATTGCGGAAAAGGAAAAATAGTTGGTAATAGTTTGTTTGCATTTATCCCCGTGATTCATTTTACCCCATCTGATCCTCATTAAAACGTTCGCAGTTGCGTTCTCTTCTTGTCTTATTCAATACTAGTGGTACCCGCACGGCTTTGCCCGTAATAGAAAATTAAAAGGTCTTTTGGTTCGCCTGTATATTCACAAATAATGTATGGTGAATTTTCTCGCCAGTTGGCTTGTACCCATTTACGGTTCCAAGTTATGATAATTTAAACCACGATTATGATCATTCATCTTATAATTTTGTTCTTAAAATTGGAATAGAAAAAGAACCGCATCGAATTTTCGAAAAATCGCTTCGAGGTGCACATCCCCATGCTACAAACTAACTTTGCCAAATTTCAGGAAAATCTTCCGAACGATCTAGGCGCTCTGCACGTCACAGAGATCCTGACAGAGAGAGATCCGGACAGAGATCTTAACAGACAGACAGACTTTCAGCTTCATCATTCGTAAAATAAAAAGAAGATGTAACACCTTGTGCATCGTAAATTTCAAAATTAATTGCTTAGTATAAAAAGTGAATTTTTTAATAAAAAATTTGCTCTCGTTCTCTTATCAGATTACTTCTTTGCAAAAATCAGAGTTTTTGAAATGTTGAACTCTCCTGAACTGTTAGAAAACAGACTTAAGGATGTTACTCTGACACACTAAGTTAATTTTCTCAATAAACATTCTCATTCACTAAAGAAACATCGTTTGTACTAGTACAATAGATGAATACGATTTCAGCGCGCGTAACAAATACAACTGAAATAAAATCCGAGAAAAGTTGACGCCTTCGAAGAAATTCTGATTTCGGTGTCTAACTTTGAATTGGCTATCAGTCGTTAAATTAGGTTTGCATTTTAAATTGCGTTGGTCAGAGATGGGGATTAATGTATATACTTTGTATATTTGAGAAGATTTATAATGGATTTCGATCTTAGAATCTTATATAGGACTAGCAAAAATACCCGGCGTTGCCTGGGTCAGTAATAATTATGAGAAACAATCGTTACTTGCACTTGTTTTCTGCTTTAAGTGAAAGAATTTAAAACACACCTTTTGGACATGATTACAAATCCAGCTTCTTCCTTACCCATAAAAGTAAAATAGCAAAGGGTATAAAGAGAAAAATAGTATTCATTTTGAAACGAAAGCACGAGATTTAAGCATATACAAAATTGAAGAATGGGGTCGTTTCCAAAATTATAAAAGTATTTTTTTCTGAAAGAGCATGCTCAAAAACATAGGCTCTGACCATTTTTTTTAAAAATTGTTTAAGTTTAATATTTAAAAAAAAATACTTAAGTCGGTGCGCTTTCATGGTTTACGCTCCTGCCGATGATATCACAAATGATGAAATGCCATTCAGTGTTGCCATTCACAGAGCAAAATATTTAATTCGCATCTTTACTCACGTGTATTGGCAACGATATGGTTGATAGCAAGCGTAGAGCGCAATTTTAATTCGCTTATTGATTATCTTAACGTGGAAACGCGGTAGAAAGATGCGCCAAAGAGCATCATTTGTGACGTCATCAAGACCACGCCGTGTTTGAAAGATCAGACATTTTAAAAAATTAATTAAAAAATAACTGTTGGGAAAATGAAAGAATTTTCTGGGTCCATGTTATTATCTTTCTTTTGCTTATTCTATCAATTTCAGTGCCAAAAAGTACTACTTTTGACTGTAGGAAACAACCCAATTTCCGAAATATGAAATTAAATTTCACATGTTTCAGAAGATTTATCAGTTAATACTTATTTTTTTTTAATCTTGGAGTCGTACCTTCTCTGTATGTCTATTGAAGTAAGAACTGTTTAAAAAAAATGTATCCATAATCCCTTTATACTTGCTTTAGTTACTTTGGGAAATTTCAATTTTTGTGGGTTCTTTGTGTGATTTTAAATCTTACCGAATTTGCAGGAATCGTTTTGATATACGTTGGATAATGCTCCCCCTCATTACTTTGTAAAATGGTATATGTTACTAATTTTCGTTAAAGAAATATTGTCACCAGATGCTGAGAGACTTTTGGTCACCATAAAATGTCGCTAAACAGTTTCATCCGAAATGTTTCCAATCTAAGTAGTAAAATTTGGCGATTGTTTGAATTTAAATGGAAAATAATCAGCCAAATCCATTTGCCAATCTTGTGGAAAAACTCTTCTTTAAGATTTAACTTGAGAAAAGCCTCGAACAGTCAGGCGAAACGCAAAAATATTCAACAATACAACAATTCAAGCTATCAACTGGGAGTTGAGATGATACACTAAGTAATGAATTTGGTTGATGAAAGCCTTCGAACATGGAACAAAAAAGCTCATAACTCGTTTTTTATACAACTTAGAATTTTCTAACAGATGCCATCTTCAGCAGAAAAATTAGCGCTTTCGATGGATACATAATTTTGATATGTACACGTATTTTTTCATACCCATATTGGGTCTTTTATGCGATAATTGAGACTAAAATTGGAATAAAAAAGGAACTATCAATCGGATTTTTTTCGAACTGGTCTACAAACCTCCCTAGTACCAAAAAGAACAAACGGTGAAAGTTTCAGCCAAATCTGCCGGGTAGTTTCTGAGATCTTAGTGAACAAATTTACCAAACTCCATTTATATATATATAGATAAGATAAATAAATAACTTTGTACTGAACAGTAAATAAGTAAGAGAAAACAATGCCTTTTTGACGTTGTTTTTTCTTACTTTACTTGTATAGGATAGTTATAGAAAAACTTAACAAAATACTTGTAACGAGTAGTGCTCGTGGAAGGATTTAAGGAATGTCTGCTAAATTAACGAAGGTAATTTCTTCACATCTTCGATTGTAAAATTTCAATTTGAATGGTTAAAAAAAACGTCACCAAACTACATCATTTCATTGGTTTTTCACTTTGAACCGGTTCATGTTCAGTTCAATTTTGGTGCATCTTAAGTGAACTAAACTTTTGTAAACAAGTAAAATTTCATTAATTCACACTATTTCAGTTTAATTTTGCTACATTAATTGAGAAATCTTCCGATTACAGGTTATATAATCCTTAAATTATCAACTTAAAAACTGTAACCTTAAGTTTTACTAACAAGACAATTACAGCAGAGGTCAATTTCAGTTTAGAATACTTTAAAATAAAAAATAAACCAAACAAGGTACGCCTTATTTTCAAGCAGGTGTAATAACTTTGACTTGAACTTTTACCATTGATTTGCCCACACTTATGCTGTTGCACCATACTTTGCTTTTTATTTTCAATACTTTGAATGAGAATCTCTCTCAAACATTACCAAACGAGTATGTTAACTTACCTTAATATAAAGAATTCTCAAAAATCAAGAAATTGAACATAAAATCCTCACTGAGATCAAAACGCTGTGATAAAAAGCTTCGATTTTTTCTCAAAATGAGTTTGTAACAAAGAGCACTGGGAACAACAATACATTCTTTATTGTTGCTCATGGGAAAGTAACTTTGCTTCGAAACAATGTTGCAACACATGAAACATTCTTCGATGCATCCAACAATATAATCAAACAATCCAACAAGTGATACAATTATTTGCCAGAAAAATTTTCCTATCGTTTCTGTTAAAGTTAAAACTTCGAATTTCAAACCTATCATTTATTAATTTTGTTTATCTGCTAATTGAAAACTGTTTGTAAATTATACGAGCCCGTTATTGGATATATTTTTTTAAAAAGATAAAGCGTTTTAATTATAATATAAATACATGAAACATGATGCTACAACGAAATAATTTTAATTGGAATTGATCAATTCTTTTGTGCATGAAACATAAAAAAATTAATAAAACAAATTAAAACGGCATAAAAAAGAACAAATTTGCAATAAACTGCATACTTGTGCTTCGGGGTTACAAATAATTCTCTTTTCAATGCAAAACAAGTGAGCGTATAGATGAAAAGATATCCGACAAAAGCAGTATTCCGAGGTTTTGTCGGATGTCTGTCTCATCCATACGCTCACTTTTGCATTGAAAAGGGGGTCCTTTGTAGTCCCGAAACACGTGTAGGCAATATCTAACAAGTTTGTGACCTTTGTTTTATAATATACGAAATTTTGATCAAGTTTCAATAATTTTGAAAAATGTAAGAAATATTTAAGCTACAAAACTATAAGAAATAAATGAAAACTAAAGTTTCAAAATATTATAAAACCTCATCCTTTCTTTTTTTTTTAAATATTCAAATTAATATTACGCAGACAAAATTTATATGTTAGGGGAAACACAGGGCACTAACTCGATTTTGCTGGTGAAACTCAAATTCCTTTTTCTTTTTAGGCTTTCTTCTTCTACACTTAAGATGCAGAAAAAAGTCGTGAGAAACAGTTATTTGTTTTATTTTTGGAATTTGGACGTATATTTGTGCGCTTGAATGGGTGAAAACCAAATTGATCATTTTTAGAACATGTATGTGGCTATGAACGCTTTTTGTAGCCACTCCAAGTTTGCGACACTTGATATGGAAGAACATCTGAAGCACACATTAGCAATTCACCGGAAATGTTTAATTTTGCACTCCAAGCTTTTCAGCTCTTCAACTTTACACCGCCTCCCTTGTCTAGTGGTCAGAGAAGTCTGACGGCGACAGGAAGGTCCGGGTTCGAATCCCGGCTCGGGCACGGATGTACTTTCTCTTTCCTGTCCTTTCTTGGTGTGAATGTGTTGTTGTGTTGTGGCTGGTTGCCTACCCCATAAACGGGTCCTTGTGGCATGTGTGTAGTAAGGCCCCTATAGTGGAGCAGCCGACGCATCCGCCATTTTGGATCAAACTTGATCCAGTTCTTCGTAGCGATAGTATTGCTGCCGATGTTTACATTTCTTTGGCATGTGTTAAATTGAGTCAAATGGTCAGTTGTTCGGCTGTTAATTGTGTAAACAGCTCGAAAAAAGGATTTCAGCTCTTCAGATTTCCAGCAGATGCAGAAAGAAAAAAGAAATGGATAAATAATAGCCCGAGAAGTGACTGGCAGCCTAGAAACGACGCCAACTGTTTCCAAAATTTCGCCAATCTTCACCTTCGCTCTCCCACTCTCTCGTTCCCTGTTTGGCGAATGATTGCCTATAAAGGTAGCTTTCCCTGTTGTACGCTTGCTCCAAAATGGCGGATGCGTCGGCCTCCAGTACAGCAGAAGTCGGACTTCGCACCAAATTACTGTGCCAGACCAAATTAAATTGCCAGCCTAGCTGGCACACGATAGCAAAAGTGGTACAGGTATGGCATTTTTTAGAAAAGCGAGCTATCTATTTTTACTTTCTTCTATATCTAATATATAGAAGAAAGTATTGGATTCGTGCAAATTTTCGAATTTCGACGGATTCGAACGTTTTGAGGTGTGCTGAGTCCATTTCGACTATTTTTGGAAAATGTCTGTCTGTGTGTGTGTGTATCTCACGTCTGTGTGTGACCAGTTTTTTGTGGTCGCTCTACAGCAAAAACTATCGCATGAAATTGAACGAAATTTGGTACACATATGTGACCCTATGTGAACTTGTGCCCATTGGTTTTTGGCGCGAATTCCTCCAAGGGGGGTGGAGCAATGGGACGTTTTTTGAGTCATGCGTGATTGCTAGTCCTCAGGAAGTAACTGGCGGAATCAAACAAAATTTGGTCCATATGTTGCCCCTAACTGGAGCAGGTGCTGATTCAATTTTGGTGTCAATAGCTCAAACGGGGGTTGAGTTATAGAACGTTTTTTGTCGTGAATTGTGACTGCTGTATCTCAAGAAATAACGAACGGAATCAAACAAAAATTTTTTGACAAGTAGCCCTTAGTGGGTATAAGAGCTGATTTTATTTTGGTGTCAACAGCTAAAAAAGGGGTAGCGCAATCGCCCGTTCTTTTTTTCCATTGTGAGTGCCCTATCTCAAGAAGTAATGCTACGTTCTGGTTGAAATTTGGTATATATGTGAATCCATACGTAAACAGGCTTTGGTTCAATTTTGACTCCAATCGCTCCAAGAGGTGTTGATTTTTTTTTTTTTTGAATAAAAATAGTTTTATTAATGCAACAATAAGAAAGATAAATCGTATTAGATTGTCGTCTGCGTATTTCTCGTGATTTTAATTGTTTGGAAATGATCGGAAATATTATCTCAATGATTTAAAATTTTTAACTGTTGCCATCTTGTGTTTGTTAACAAATAAAATATTTGTAATTAATTCAAGTAAGGCTTTTAAAGTAACTTTCAATTTTCGCTCCTTGCTTTGCTTTTGCAATAATTCAGACATTGGGATGGTCGTCAAGTTTTTGCATGTGTCATTTTGTTTTTGTTAGGAATATTGCTTCCTCGTCAAGCATGGGGAGGGATCAGAAAAAGGAAAAATATAGAAGAAAGGTTCGTGATGGTCACAACATACTAGTTGTTTAAGGGGACACTGGACCTTGAAAACAAACTTTATTAATTACTAGCTGCGTCGCCCGGCTTTGCACGGTCTACCTCGAAAATAAAAGTTACGTCAAGTGACTCCTGTTCAACCCTCAGGATTGGACAAAAAGAAAAGAAAAAAAATCAGTGAAATTTTGCAGCAGATTGCGGAAAATCCCCAAAAAGTAAACATTTTAAATCCCCTGATTACAGGAAAAGCCTCAAAACAAAAACAAGAATTTTACCTGTTCATATTCGAGAAAAAGAAATGGCAACAGATCTTTCATCTCAATGATTTTCTTCACGCTGTGAATTTTGCATATCGACCGATCCCAAGCGGTAATTCTGTAATCCACGCTATGGCTTGGTTTCTTCTATGCTCGATAGATGGCGCCACTACTTTTTTATGAATTTTTTTGCTTTCTTTTTAAAAATGTCTTGTGTCTTTTGAAGTTTTAACCATGGATAGCCTACCATCCGGCTCTACTTATTCAAATATTAATGTTACAAACGATCAAAACGAAAATTTAACTTACAGAGTAAAAGAAATCACTGATGAAAATACTGCAAATGTAAGTTTTAAATTTTTTTTTGCTTAATTTAATTGCGGATAATCCCGAAAAAAAAAATGTTATCAAAGGGACAGAACAGCCGATTTAAATTATTGGAATTTAAGAAAAAATGTGAAAATTCATGTGCCTAAAGGTTTAACGTTGTAATTAATAATTTAATCAACGGTCTAATTGATACAACTATATCAATTAGATAACATTATATGCAGTATTCGGGGGGGGGGGAGTACATATATATAGTGTGAAATGTAAGTCAGAACAGCTCTTTTACAAAAGTACTCCAATAGGCTTTCTAGTTTTTTATTTATTTATTTTTTTGAAAAACACAAAGACACACATATATATATATACCAATGATTTTTTTTTTTTTTTTTTTGGTGGGGGGAGGGTGTGATCGCTTCCTTTTGGGGGGAGGGGACACATTCACCCTTAGTTTTATTTACCCATGTTTTGTAGCATTTTTTAAAATTAATTTTCTGTTTAGTTTGTTCTTTAAGTTTTGTTGTTTTTTCCACCAGTACTTACATGTTCTTAACTTAATTGCTATGTTGGGCCTTTTTTGGTTAAAGATTTTTTAGATTGTATTTGTGTTTCAATAAAAATTGAATTAATTTCTCTTTTGAATGGCTTATACAGATTTAACTTAAATATGCTTGTTAATTTTATACACAGAACTGGTTACATCAACCAATTCCGATCCGCCAATATCAACTAATTCCGATCCGCCGGTCGAATTGCGATCCGAAAACTGCTGGAAACGACAGTCCGTTTTGGAAAATTATAGGCAATTTTTTACTTGAACATTTTGATCGCCAGAAAAAAAGTCTTTGTTCAGTAGAAATATTTTTCTAAACAATCGGGACTGAACCCCATTCGGATAATTAGAACCAGAAAATGTTCTATTAAAAAAAATAATTGAGTGTATGTGATGTTACTTAGTTGTAAAATATTTTATTAAAAATTAAATAATAAAGTAAAATTGCAAAATTAAGGAATAATTATTTGAAAATGGGACTGATATTACACCAAAAAAATTATAATTTAAAAATGAATAAATAGAAAAATGAAATAAAAATGAATTATAAAAAAAAATTGCAAACAAATTTTCAGAACTTATAAAAATTCTCCCCGAAATTCAAAAAATCCCCCCTGGAATCTGAAGTAACGGGGGACATTCCCCTTCTAGAAATTGAACCTTATTTCAAACCCTGTTATATATACATTTAATTGAAAGTAACTTGCCTTTGTATTGTGATTGTCAATTTAGCAGTGCATCCTGTATGCTTTGAAGGACCATCCCCAGAAACTATTCTGTCTGTCATGCACACAGCGATAGTTGATTTTGTATTTATTAAATCTCCCTGATTTCGGATATGTTGTTGCAACACGCCAAGTACTTTTTGTATCTTCACTGTGTTGCTGTAACCTGTTCCGTGTATAAAACTAACAAGCATATTTAAGTTAAATCTGTATAAGCCAATCAAAAGAGAAGTTAACTCAATTTTTATTAAAACACAAATACAATCTAAAAAATCTTTAACCAAAAAAGGTCCAACATAGCAATTAAGTTAAGAACATGTAAGTACTGGTGGAAAAAACAACAAAACTTAAAGAACAAACTAAACAGAAAATTAATTTTAAAAAATGCTACAAAACATGGGTAAATAAAACTAAGGGTGAATGTGTCCCCCCCCCCAAAAGGAAGCGATCACCCCCCCACCACCACCAAAAAAAAAATCATTGGCATATATATATATATATATATATATATATATATATATATATATATATATATATATGTGTGTGTGTGTGTGTGTGTGTGTGTCTTTGTGTTTTTCAAAAAAAAAAAAAAAATAATAATAATAATAATAAATAAAAAAACTAGAAAGCCTATTGGAGTACTTTTGTAAAAGAGCTGTTCTGACTTACATTTCACACTATATACGTGTATCCCCCCCCCCCGAATACTGCATATAATGTTATCTAATTGATATAGTTGTATCAATTAGACCGTTGATTAAATTATTAATTACAACGTTAAACCTTTAGGCACATGAACTTTCACATTTTTTTTCAATTCCAATAATTTAAATCGGCTGTTCTGTCCCTTTAAGAATATCTTTTTTTTTCGGGAATATCCGCAATTAAATTAAGAAAAAAAATTTTAAAACTTACATTTATAGCATTTTCATCAGTGATTTCTTTTACTCTGTAAGTTAAATTTTCGTTTTGATCGTTTGTAATATTAATATTTGAATAAGTAAAGCCGGATGATAAGCTATCCATGGTTAAAACTTCAAAAGACACAAGACATTTTTGAAAATAAAGCAAAAAAAATCATGAAAAAGTAGTGGCGCCATCTATTGAGCATGGATGAAATCAAGCCATAGCGTGGATTGCAGAATTACCGTTTGGGAACGGTCAATATGCGTAAATTTTAATAAAAGCGTTCATCCGGAAAGTTGAGTTGAAGCACTGAATAATAATTTGAATGGAGGAAAGCCTTCGAAAAATATGGATTTTATTTTGAAATCTAAGAGTCATAATTAATAGTTTTTAATTGATATCTCCGCTAATTATTATCGGAGGATTATGTTAAATAGCTAAACATGAAGACGGGAGGATTACGAATCCATCGATACCTGGTTCGATGGTCAGTTCACTGTCGTTCGGGAGAAGAAGCTTGGACATAGATAGATAGATAGATACTCAGATTTTATATGTATAAGACTAGCTGCGTGCCCGACGTTGCACGGGCTACCTAAAAAATGTAAGAGCAGTCCAGTTGATGCTTTTGTAGTACACTGACACTAGTTTCTAACGCGTTAAGGAATAAATAAATGCGCGTAAAGCAAGGTTTGCAAAACACCAGTAAAACATATTTTTGCCAAAACACCTCATCAACGTTAATAATCGTTATCAATGATACAAGTTATGAGTACATTTTCAGTCAGCACAAAAGGGGAAAATATATGCATTATCAACTATAATCTTTACTCACGTTAAACTGAATTACATCTGATAGACTATATCGGAAATATTTATGCACAATAACAATCCGCTTTTTACATAAAATAGTCTACTACCCGGCGTTGCCCGGGTGTTTATTAATGCAACATACCACTCAGATAAATATTTGGATGGATTCTATCCACATGGTCGTACAAGAATTACATCAATCCGTTTTCCAGGTACAAACCCTCAAAGAACTCAAATAACTTGTAAATCACTCATTTACTTTACGACGTGCACGGTCCTCCTCGAAAATGAAAGTTATGTCATGTGACGCGTATTTAACAATCAGGCTTGAACAAAAAAAAAAAAAAAAAAAAAAAAAAACAGCAAAATTTTGCTGCAGATTACAGCAAAATAATCGAAAAGTAAACAACTTAAACACCCTGATTACAGGAAAAGCCTTAAAACAAAAACAATAATTTTACCTGTTCATATTCGAGAAAAAGAAATGGCAACAGATCTTTCATCTCAATGATTTTCTTCACGCTGTAAATTT
The DNA here is from genome assembly GCF_026930045.1 of Uloborus diversus. NCBI lineage: Eukaryota > Metazoa > Arthropoda > Arachnida > Araneae > Uloboridae > Uloborus > Uloborus diversus. The sequence continues at coordinate 1,108,136 of NW_026557987.1, read as the reverse complement.
TAATAAAAGCGTTCATCCGGAAAGTTGAGATGAAGCACTGAATAATAATTTGAATGGAGGAAAGCCTTCGAAAAATAGTGATTTGATTTTGAAATCTAAGAGTCATAATTAAAAGTTTTTAATTGATATCTCCGCTAATTATTATCGGAGAATTATGTTAAATAGCCAAACATGAAGACGGGAGGATTACGAATCCATCGATACCTGGTTCGATGGTCAGTTCACTGTCGTTCGGGAGAAGAAGCTTGGACATAGATAGATAGATAGATAGATAGATAGATACTCAGATTTTATATGTATAAGATTGATGGATTTGCATGAAATTTTAACCACATACTTTAAACACTGGTACAAGCTTAATTATAAAATTTCATTAAAAATTTTTAGTTAGAAGACCAATTATTTAAAAAAATGTAAATAACCTTAGCGATAATTAACAAAACTTTGAAAAGTCCCTTGCGTAATTATTTTGATTTTACAACACAGAAACTTATTTTAAGTCATTCTCTATACTATAATAAATAAAACGAAACTCACAAAATTGTCCTCATAATCAAATAAATTCAAAAAATAAAATTTTTAAAAATGCCCAAAAATTTGACAAAAATTTCTTCCTTTTGAACGTCTAGTGTCCCCTTAACTGCAAAAGTGCACAAAGCACATTCATTTATTTTAGGGTATTGAGAATTGGATTTGTAACAGGGTTCGTACGCTCCTTACAAACTCCTGATTTCTATGAAAAGAAAATAAGGGCCTTTAAAACTCCTGAATTTTGCTATTATCTCCTTACAAACTCCTTATTTTTTGATTCTACATGCCCTTAAAGATTGTCTTCTGCCGTCAATCCGATACATGTGATTACGTTATACCAAATTTTACCGGAATTCCACTATTTTTTTGTCTGTTAATATCGGTAATCCGATTTTTTCGTTAGATATTTTCTTCGCCACATTCGTTTTCTTTTTCAAAATTTTGACGATTATGTCGATAATTATTAATAAAATAACATCTTGCAGATTTGTTAAAGTGAATTCTAAAGTTTTTTTGCTTTAATAAATTCTTTCATTTGCCGTTTTTAGACTTTTGATGCATTCATTTTGATTAAAGCAATTTTTTTTGCATCCGCCATGGGTATAAGATATTTTTGCATTTATAATGCTTACTTTGCCTTGCGAATAGGCAAAGAAATTAAGTTCATTAGTATTTTTATTGAAATCATTAAACTGAAAAGTTTTTAACGAAATTCATGCTTTTTATGAGTGTTGAATATCAGAAAGTTAAGAACGGAATCTCTGAACTTTATTTTTGTTTCAATTTCTTAAAGTGCTTTTTTAATACACACGTAGCATCTGTAGTTGGCAAAGTTCACTTTTTGGATTAAAAAAAAAAGATATTTATTTGAATTTTGACATCTTGAATTCAAATTACGTTTTTCGCAATCACGAGTGTATGTATGTAGGCGTGTGTGTTTGTGTGTGGGGGTATGTGTTTGTGTATATGGGTTATGTGTATGTAGGCATGTGTGTTTGTGTCTGTGTGCTGACATAAGTGTGTGGGTAGTTGTGTGTATGAATGTGTGTGTGGGGGGGGGTACGTTTATGTGTGTAGGCATATGTGTTTATGTCTGTGTGCAGGCATGAATGTGTGGGTAGTTGTGTGTGTATGAGTTTGTATGTGTGTATGTGTTTGTGTATGTGTGTATATGTGTGAATGTGTGTGAATGTAGTTGTGTGTATGTAGTGCGTGTGTGTAGTTGTGTATGTATGCGCGTGTGTGTAGGACATGGATGCAACCTGGAGACGGCTTTCGCTAGAGGAGCAGCATCGTGAGGAGTCCGTCGACGGTGATGGTGCGGAGGGTGGCGGTGGGAAAAATCAAAAGACGCCAAAAACAGGCAAATGAGAACAATAAGCAATCGTGATTGCTCAAAAATAAACATTAATTTCAATTTAGACATCCTGAATTCGAATTATGTTTTTCGCAATCACGAGTGTGTGTATGTAGGCGTGTGTGTTTGTGTGCGGGGGTATGTGTTTGTGTGTAGGGGTTATGTGTATGTGCGTCTAGGCATGTGTGTTTGTGCGTGCGCAGGCATGAATGTGTGGGTAGTTGTGTGTATCTGTGTGTATGTTTTTGTGTGTGTATGTGTGGGTGTCTGTATGTATGCGTGTGTCTATGTGTTTGTGTGTGTGTATGTGTTTTTGTATGTGTTTGTGTTTGTGTATGCGTGCGTAGGTGTACGTGTGTGTAGGTGTAAGTGTGAGTATGTGTTGGTGTGCATGTGTGTGACTAGTTGTGTATGTATGCGCGTGTGTGTCGGACATGGATGCAACCTGGAGACGGCTTTCGCTATAGGTGCAGCATCGTGAGGAGCCCGTCGACGGTGAGGTGCGAAGGGTGGCGGTGGGAAAAATCAAAAAACGCCAAAAACAGTCAAATGAAAACAATAAGCAATCGAGATTGCTCAAGAAAAATATTTTTTTTCATTTGAATCGTTTTTTTTTGCTATCGTTTTTGTTTAATTAATTGTACTTAGCATAAATAAACATACCTATTTTATACAATAGATGAAATAGCACGTTCATAGCTGAACAGTAGTACAGTGAAACCTGTGTAAGTTGACCACTCACGGTGCAGTACTTTGGTGGTCAACTTAGACAGGTGGTCAACTTATAATGGGCGGTAATGATTTTTTTTTTGTCATTTCTTGCACCATGTATTCATTTTTTGAGTAATTCACCTTTACTCTTTCTGTTCAATTCACTTTCAATGTTTAAAATCATTGAAAGTGAAACAATAATTAAAAATACTATTCAAATAATTTTGTTATTTTTTCCTTGTTTTTAACTATATTAGACACTGTAATTTTGGAAATTCCATATGTGCCAGCTAATTTTCTCTGGCTTTCTCCATTTTCAATTAATTTTAATATTTCATACTTTTTATTAATCTCAAGTTCAACTAACTTTCTTTTTGAAGCCTTTTTATGTAAAACTTATAGCGCAAAGAGCAACAAGCTTGACTCTCCCAGTTCATAAAGGCGAAATTAAAATGTCCTAGCTCTTAATCCCTTGCACCAGAAATATGTAACTTTACTCATTAGCAGGCCCAGATCTGCGTATCCGCAGTGCGAGGGGCCCGCGTCCTTAAAGGGGCTAACGGTCCTAGAAATGGAAGAAAAAATAGAAAAAAAAAAACTAGCACTAAGACTTATTCACTTTACAAACAGACACTGCTGGCCACTAGGAATGGGACCTACATATTTTGAAGCAGGGGTCCCAAAATGTATAGATCCATTCCTGCTCTTTGTAGCACAATTCCTGTGTTGCCACAACATATTGCAACTGAAAGAAAAGACTTTGAACTTTTCTACTAACTCCTATTTTCATTGAACAGAGTACAAAAAGCTATCTCCAATAGAACAACAAATGAAAAACAAGTGTGGAGAATAAAGAGCAGTATAAGCTTTATGCTGCTATTTAGTTAGTAAAATGCTAGTCTGTCAAATAAATAAATAAATAAATAATAAAATAATTTGCTGAAGAAAGTTCAAAAAAATAAACCAAGTGGTCAACTTACAAAGGGTTTTTTACAATACCCCAAACCAAATTTGGCGTACATTAGTGGTCAAGTTAGACAGGTGGTCAAGATAGAGAGGTGGTCAAGTTACAGAGGTTTTCCTTCATTATATGAGATAGGGCTAATTCCGTTCCTGACAAAAGCGGTCAACATAGACAGGTGGTCAAATTACAAGGGTGGTCAACTTTACAGGTTTTACTACCAATATTCGTTAAAATTATAATTTTCATATTTTTTAGAAGAAAAATTCTTAAAATTAGTCAGTTTTCTATGTTAATCAGCGTCAAATCACCTGAAAGTTTTGAAATGGTCTACAAAATTTTGATCAATTTTGAAGATTAAAATAATTTGTACATTTTTTTCAAAACGATCCCTAATGCTTTAATTAAATTTTATCCGTTTCAATCTCGTATGAGTAACCTTATGTTTCTATACCAAAATCAAACACAAGCTTCGCTAAAAAATTGTTTGTTGTGTTTCACGTTTGTATTCTGTCGTTTTGTAATCTGTAAATATTTCAATTAGTTTGATAGTTGGGAGTTACTTTGGCTTCTACTGCTTTCAGTAGGCTTATTATAGTTCTAATTTTAGCAATTATTTTTTGAAGTCTTTTTTTTTAATTAGGAAATTGGCAGTACGTGTTTCGTTTTTGGGAAAGTACTTTTATTTTCAGTCAATATCACTCTTTTTTTTTTATTCATTTCCAAAATATAACATATTTCAACGCCCCCCCCCCCCTCGTATTTAAATTTGATTTCGAGACGGCTCAAGTCTAAGAAGCAGTAAATGCATATTTTACTGTAAATTTAGTATATTTGTGCATTCAATGTATTGAATGAAAGCAAAAATAAATATTAGAGTTGTACAAATTTTTTCTGAAATACGTTTTAAAAAATGCATCTTTGAACAAGAAACTACTCCTTAAATAATAATAATAATTTGAATTTTGACATCTTGAATTCAAATTATGTTTTTCGCAATCACGAGTGTGTGTATGTAGGCTTGTGTGTTTGTGGGGAGGGGGTATGTGTATGTAGGCATGTGTGTTTGTGTCTGTGTGCTGGCATAAGTGTGTGGGTAGTTGTGTGTGTGGGGGGGTATGTGCGTGTGTAGGCATATGTGTTTGTGTCTGTGTGCAGGCATGAATGTGTGGGTAGTTGTGTGTATGTGTGTGTATGTGTTCGTGTATGTGTGTGTATGTGTTCGTGTATATGTGTGTGTATGTGTTCGTGTATATGTGTGTGTATGTGTTCGTGTATATGTGTAGGTGTCTGTATGTATGCGTGTGTGTAGTTGTGTATGTATGCGCGCGTGTGTAGGAAGGACATGGATGCAACTTGGAGACGGCTTTCGCTATAGGAGCAGCATCGTGAGGAGCCGGTCGACCGTGATGGTGCGGAGGGTGGCGGTGGGAAATAAAATCAGCTAACATCAAACACAGTCAAGTGAGAACAATAAGCAATCGTGATTGCTCAAAAAAAGTAAACTCCTTAAATTATTTTTTTCATACTTTTTTTTTATTTAAATTCTGATTTAATAGGAGAGGGTGCCCCAAAGCGGGTATTCATTCGTATGCCGCCGTATGCTGTGCAAGTTGCGATGCATGCGTATGTCATGGTTACCTGAACACTCCCGAGTTTTAATCAGTCACAGCGAAGCAGCATTGTAGCGACATGGCGTAACCAGGCTTAAAATATGAAACATGATACATACAGGGTGTGTCTTTTACGTAATGAGAATATTTTTGTCCTGACACGGCTATACGCCAGAGGGCACTCTGATCGGTTGGAGTCTAGAGATCCTATATACGGAGAGATAGGACAACGGCGCCGATCTCCGCCATGTTTAGTCCTAGTGTTGTCAACTCGAAATGCTGCGCTGTGTGAATTTTTAGTTTTCCTACGGAATATAGGACATGATATCTTTAAAGAACAGATTGATTTTCTTTTCTTCTCATATTTTCATTAAACTGAGTGATCGTCAAGTCTGGCAATTCGGCGGCAATTGTTCCGCATCGTCATACCGCGTACAAAGAAATTTTTTCTCAAAAATTTGTTCATAAAGATAGAAAACAAACAGTTATTTGTGATCTGCACACTGCGTTTCATTTAATATCGTATCTACCTTCCTATTTTTTTTCGATACAATGTACAGTGATATTAGGGGCAGAAGATGCATTACGGTCTACGGGGAGTGAGCATCTTTGGACATAAGATGACCGCCATTCCGAAGTTGTCGAATCTCTCCGTATTTAGGATTTCTATTGGAGTCGGTAGCGGGAGCTTCGACCTTGATAACGCTCGGCTCGGCAGTCGCCTGCTGGCTTTGGTTGAGACAGGATCAGGCGTGGCGTAAACGTCTTCAAAAAAGTGTGTGCAAGTTGAAAATGCAACTAAGCATTCAACAGCATTACCGCAATCAAATCTTGAATTCGCCTTGGAAAATTGGCTGCTTCAACGCTGGAAATGATCCAGCAAGTGTACAGAAGGGAATACCTATCTCAAACTCAAGTTTTTAGAGGTCGGGAGAGCGTGGAGGAGGAACTCCGTGCAGGTCGCTTATCAACGGCGGAAAACGAGCAAAGTGTGTGACATTTGCTGAACACGGACCAACATTTAAGTGTTTGCATGATTGCAGAACAGCTAGGAATGGATGAAATGGTTGTGCACAAAATCATCATTGAGGATCTTGGGATAAGGAGGATTTGTGCCAAACTCGTGCTTCGTGGTTGCAGTGTTGCCAGATGGTCAAATACAGATTTCCCCGAATCCCTTCCAACTTTTCCCCAAAAAGCGAAGTTTTCTATCAAAATTCCCCAAATTCAAAAATTATTTTCCCACTAATATTTTCATAAAATGAGTCGACTTCCTGATATATTTGTCTCTTGAAAATTTTTTTCCCCCCCAAATAGCCGAATTTTCATTTAAAATTTCCCAACTTTTTTTTCCTCCCATTTTTGCTTTTTTTTTGTCTTCTTCATCTTTATCTTTTTTATTTTTACTAATAATAAAGCTGAAAGTCTCTCTGTCCGGATCTCTCTCTCTCTATGTCAGGATCTCTGTGACGTGCATAGCACCTAGACCGTTCGACCGATTTTCATGAAATTTGGCAAAGAATTCATTTGTAGCACGGGGGTGTGCACCTTTAAGCGATTTTTCGATTCCAATTTTACAAACATTTTCCCGAGCAAAATTTTCATAAGATGGACTACTAAATTACCAAGTTATTATAATGCGGAACCGTGACGTGGGCAAATCAATTGGCGAGAAATTCATCATGCATTATTTGTAAATATACAGGGGAACAAAATACCTTTTAATTTTCTACTACGGGCAAAGCCGTGCGGGTGCCACTAGTCATAAATACAAGCGCCTGACCGAAAGATAAGAAATAACCAAATATTTTCTTTCTACTCGCATTTACTTACTCTGCTTCTGTATGTACATTTAAACTATGATTTTAGTATATATTTATCTAAGAACATTCTTCATCACACTCTTTTTTGCCTCTTTCACGTATTAACTAGTTACTCACGCAGAACTATTAATGCGAATTCCGTAGCATAATATTCCACATAATGCGAAATGCGAATTCCATAAAATTGAGCAAAGTTAAACCAACGCTGTTTGATACAAACAATGCAACTACCCAAGACGCGAATTTAAATACGAAAAAAAAATTCCCCAGGTTTTTCCCAAGGAAAAAATTTTTCCCCAAAGAATTCCCCTCAAAACCCATTTCCCCAAAATTTCCACAGAGAGCACCAGATTTCCCCAAAATGGGGAAATTTCCCCCAATCTGGCAATACTGCGTGGTTGCCAAGAACTTGACAAAAAAGGGCATCGTAACAGTTCCACAGTGTCTCTACAGCCCTGACCTTGCCCCAGCAGACTTTTTCGTCTTCGCCAAAGTGAAGACTGCCCTCAAAGCCTTAAAGGGCGCCACCACGGGACCCTGGATGATGTCAAAAGGGCTTGCACGCATGCTCAGAAGGATGTTTTGGTCGATGACTTCCAGGGAGCGCATAAAGCGTGGAAACGTAGCCTGCAGAAGTGTGTTGATGCTCAAGGAGCATATTTTAAAGACTACTAAAGTTATGTAGCAATATGTCCAATAAATTATTTTTTGTGGTCGTTTCCGTTTTTTGCTCCCGTTTGAGTTCCATTCTTGTTCGTAAAATTGTGAGATTATGTATCTGTAGTGTTCATGTTGTAGAATTGTAAAATAAATGTTTGTCATGTGTGAATCATATCCTTATACGAGTAGTTATTGCTGAACACGACAATAAGTTGGCAAATACATAATCTGATAATTTTGCGAATAAGAATGGAACTCAAATGAAAACCATGGCAACCACAAACTTAACACAGCTTGGTAAAATATTAATAAATACTTGTTGCCAGGTTCAAGACACAACAGACTTATTCTCATTACTTAAAATACGCACCCTGTATCTAAAACAAAACCGAAGGTATGTAACTTGGGATCAGTCGAAGAACAGTTTTTTTTTTATTTTAAATATCAATAATATTACGTTATTCTGGCAGCATCCACCTACAAACTACGATGGTCATTTCGTTTGTTATTTTTTTAAATTGAAGATTATAGTTATTGAAATAAAAACGTGCCTTCGGGCAGAGCGGGTATGAGATATAATCATATGTATTTTTTTAAATTTCTTAACACATGTGCTGTCTTACGTTTTCTATTTTAATAGGATAAGTATAATTTTAAAAAGTTATTTTTTATGATGACAATTAGCTAGTCTATTATTTTAATCAGTTAGTTCTTTATGTTTTATAAACATATGTGCTGACTTAGATTTTGAATTTAAAAGGGAAAAGTATACTTTTCAATATTTTTTTTAAATAATGGTAGTTTATTTATACAGGGTGTTCTGTTTTAACCAGGGCTGTGGAATCGGAGTCGAAGAGTCGGAGTCGTACTGATTTTTGGGTAAAGGAGTCGGAGTTGTTAGAAAACATGCAGACTCCGACTCTGAGCTTCTTTTTTCTTTCCTTTTCACTGACTCTCCTTGCATCTTTTAAAAACTCACTACCAATTGGTTCGATTACATGTATAAAAAGATACTAATGAAAAAATAACTGCCATTATGGCAATCATCTAGCTTGAGTGCTTATCGAACTTTCTGTAGCCGTCCACTAGTTTGCTTGCTTTTTAACTTAACTAATAGCAACTATCAGCAAACAGTTTTGTTGCCTAACATTTTCAAGTAATCACTTTCAAATAAAAACAGAAATATAGTGTTTTGTTCGATTTCAGTTATAAAATAGTAAAAGTAACGTAACAAATTAATAAGTCGAGGCCCGTAGCTAAGGTTGAAACGTTTAAGGGTGATCGGCAAATTCAAAGAGGTTCTGGCGCGAAAGCACGAATCCAAAAGATCCGATGAAATAATCTAATGTTTGTTTCTTTATTAAGACTATTTCTGTAAGCTTGGTTCTCACTAAAAAGTATGGAACAAAATAAGTAAATGATTTCTTGATTACAACAATCAAGAATTGCAGTTAATCTTAAAATCTTCATATTTAGGTTAATTCTAAAGCAGCCAATAAAATTTAAATTAAAAATTTAGCGAAGAAGAAATATAGGTATAGTAAAAGTTATTCGTACAAATTTTTATACCGCCGCGTTTTATGTAAAATTAGCTCCTGACGTATATGTGCCCTATTTTCGTTGAAATTTTTTTGATGAATTATAATTTAAAATATATTCGTGAAAATTTTCAGAATTAAAGTATTTATATTTTTTTATAAACTCTGAAATTAACTTTGGGTGTCATCTACCAGATGGGTGTCACCCGGGGCAAACCACCCCCTCTCAAGAACTTGGATTTAGAAAAAAAGGTTTTTTTTTTCTCTCAAGTTACAGCTTTCAAAAATTGAAAGCACACGATTTGATCAATATCTATTTGTTAAACATTAAAGGGGGGGAAATTACAGATAATCCTTTTTAAAATTTTTAAAAGGGATTTTTAAGTCATCTCACTTTTTAACCCGTAACTATTGGAAAGTTTGATTTTTAAATTGAATTTCTAACGTTGTATGGCGTCTTGGGTTTACAATAAAACACAAAATGCGAAATTTTCATAAAAAGGAATTAATATTTCAATCTGTGTTAAGAGGTTTTCCCCCTTCCCTTGAATGGAGAGAGGGAGTTGAAAAAATACAATTAAAAAAATTAAAAAAAATCGGAGTCGGAGTTGGAGTTGGAGTCGGAGTCTGGCGTTTCAAAATCCAGGAGTCGGAGACGGGGTCGGAGTCGGTCATTTTCTTTCCGAATCCGCAGCCCTGATTGCCCCTGAAGACATAATAAATAACCTGAAGCAAAAGTACAGAGATAAAGCTACAACTTCCTGGAACAGATCTAAATACTATACCGGATACAGCCACTTAAATGGTCAAGGAAACAGCAAATACAATTTAACAAAAAATCGATATGAAGATGTCCTGCTATCAAGAGCTCAGACCCGTACCACTCTCACTCAATTCAACCAGCACCGAATCAAACATAGTAACTCCCCTCTGTGCTTAACATGCAATACTCCTGATACAGTAGACCATGCCATTCTAGTCTGCAATAAATATAACAAGGAAAGAGACAGAATTCGTGCCTATATGGGATGTGTCCCCTTGTCCTTTTCTCTAGTTTTCTCGGCCGCTTAATGTCCCTTCTCATTGATTTGCTCAAGGCTATTGATTCTTAATTTCCTTTTCCTTTTGGTGTTCTCCTTCCGAGGCTTTCCCCTAGTTGGGGTTCAGCTTTGTTCCTTTTTGCCTCTTTCTTGCCCTCTGCTCTCAGCCTCTCGTTCTTTATTGTTTTGTCTCATTTTCTGAATATTGAACATTGTCCTTCCTTTTGTTTCAAGTAGAAACAGGAAAAATTTTGGAGTAATAGAGGTGAAGCCACTGTGTTAGAGTGAAGCATATACCTCAAAATAGGAAGAAGAAGAAGAAGAAGAAAAAATAACGGAAAAAGTACCGGCAGCAAAGTTGACGTAAATACTACGTTTCCGTTCAATTATTTTCCGTGACTTAACAGAAGTTCCATTTCTTATTTCTCCGTAGTTGTATTTTTCCGTTTATAAATCATCAAAATCGATCTCTTTTTCTTCGGGGTTTGTTTTACAATTTTTCCACTTACTTTTCGGCATCGCTCATCACCCAAGCCTTATCATCAAATGACGAGTTGAACCGCACCTTTAGTGCGGACTCTCGCTAGTGTGTTAAATTTAGTTTAGCTACCAGTTTGCTGGCATTCTCAGCTTCAATATGAAGAAATCTGCCTCCAACTCGGTTTTCGACTATTCCCGACTGATGAGTCCATAACAAGTACGAAACCGAAGTCTTTGGAAGTCGTAACCCTGGTACATTGCAGTCCTGTCTTCGCCCTGGCTTTAAAGCGGCAACTTTTTACATATTTCAGAATGTGTTGGCATAATGTAGTCTTTTCAATGTGACAGCCGTCGAAACTACCTTGTCTTATACATTGTTTTAATCTATACAGAAGCTAAACTGCTTCACATGTATAGAGGACTGTGTACAAAGCTCCTTTCCTTCGGACACACACAGAAAAGATTTACAATACAAAGGGAATAATCCCCAGGCAACAGCCGAGTATCGAACCCATGACCTCCGGCTTAGAAGACGGAGTTTCTACTGCTCATTCAAAGGATTTGTGTTTTGGCGGGCAAGAGGGGATTGGCGGGCCACGTCCCAAGAGTCCTCATGTGCCCTTTCAAGAAGTCAAGGTTGACGCACTTTTAGGTTCATAGTCCGCCCCTGATCCCCTTGCCCGTGATTTCAAAAATTAAGCGGTTTCAGTTTTGTCTTAATCGTTACTCTGCACTGTCAGAAAAACACATCAGCATTTCAAATTATTCGTTTCTGTTCAATGGTCATAATCAGGAGCGCAGCAAAGTGGGGAATTGGAAGTCAATTCCTCCCCAGAAGACACGGATTTAGGGTATATTACTAAGCCTTGCATGGTATTTTATGTACAGGCAAGGGTTAATGTAACCCCTCCCCCTCCAACCAAATACTCGCACATAATGTGTTATCTTTTCTTTTTTCTTTGTGAGTATATTTTAGTGAAATAACTAAATGAAAAAATAGTTAGGTTTTTATGGGAAGCAAACAACGTTATTCATGTTTCCCAGGAAACTAAATCTTACTTTTCATGAAAAGTTAAATTCGGCTAATGCATTTTCACTGCATCTAAACAACTCAGCAGGGAAAGATTATGCAAATCCAGGCTCTGGCAACGCTTTTCGGCACTCCACGTTGTGTTGCATCAGTTGTCGCTTCGTACTGTTCCTATGATCTTGTTCATGCGAGTTATTTTCAAAGTGTTATGAAAGTTAAAATTCAAGATGAGTAAGTTATTTTCTTCTTTATAGTTTACATATGTATCTTTAATTGTTCCTGTTTTTTAAACTGATTTTCAGAAAAAAAATATTGTTAGTTCTTTAGCTGTTATATACTTTAGTTCAGCACGTTTCTTGTGAAAATGTTCGTAAAGTTACTTGTTTAATTAAGGTTTACGTGAATATTTTTGTAGAACGTTACTAGTAAGACGAGATTCTTTGGTCAAATCACAAGATAATGTCCGTATGTTCTACAAATCTTGCACCTACGAATTCATGGATATTTCTATACCGGCCCCAATTTCAATGGCGCTAATATTTTCAGCTGAAAATTTGATGAAACTGCGGACAACAACACTAGTCAAATTCGCTTATAATGAGCTTGGAAGGAACCGCGATATTTGCGCGTTATAACAGGGCTCGTAAGAATTAGACAAATTACACATTAACATTTATTCTGCTGTGTGCAGGTAAAGGGCAGTAACTGCAAATTTTTCTTTTTTTTTTTTTTTGTTATCTATTGTAAGTTAACTTTAGTGTACAAGCTCGCTTATTTGGTTTTCGCTGAAAAAATGGCGCGAAAAAAGCATGCAATTCCAATATTTTCCTATTAGTATTGAATCCACCGCACATTTCTTAAAATACTCATTTTTGCAGATACTGCCGTTTACCTGCACACGGCAGTATTGTTGCTTCCTCGTTATTATAATTGTTATTATTATTTTGAGAACTTCCAGCCGGAAAAACATAGCCATATGGCCATAGCCAGGGGTCGAGCGCGATGCAGCGTGCAGGTATAAAATTTTCAAATTCGTCGTTATTATCGTCGTATTCATTACTTTTATAAAACTTAGCTTCAGAACAGGGGTGTCCACAGGGAGGGGGCAGTTTCACCATCCAAGTTTTTATTTTTTTTTTTTGGGGGGGGGGAGATTTTGTGTTTAAAATTTGACTCAATTTATTGATTTATTTTTAATTTGAATAATTTATTCTGCTTAAATTTTATTTCATATATTTCTTTTGTTTGTGTGTGTATATGTAGTATATCATTGGCGTAGCACAAAATTTTCTGATAAAAGAATAATTGTAATAATACTTAAACATAAATAAATATATTTAAAAAAATAGAAAAGGGAAGAGAGAAAAATTCGAAAGGGGGGGATTTGCGCCATTGAACTTGGGGGGGGGGGGTCGGCACCTCTGCTTCAGAATATTCAAGGAAATTTTTCCAAGACCGGATGAGTTTCGCTGGAGAAATGAAATAGTAGTTCTGTGACTAGCAGAAATGCTGCTGGGGTTTTCCAGTCTAAAAAGCGAGTTATCCTTTCGTAGACTTAGCATTGCACCAACTACAGTCGGACCTCTATATATCGAAGTAGCAAATTGCCGGAAAAAAATTCGATATATAGAAATTTCGATATATGGAAATTATCTTATTTAATCGTAAAAATCTCCTAAAACATTGAAATTAAAGCTAATTTTTGTGTATAAAGCCCTACTTCCAATTTATACGAGCTTAGGATTAAACGAAAGTTGATAATTAAAAAATTAACAGAAATTACATTTTTGCGCTTTCATACATCTTCATACTTCGGCAATTCAACTTGATCCGCAACATTAGGGGATTTTCCTTTTGACAATGTAATCGAGAGAAAAGTAATTATCATTCTACCTAACTTGAATGATTTTTACTGAAGCTAAAAAGACTAGGAATTATAATCAACAGAGAAAAGGGATAACTTGAACTGAGTTTACAGTGCTACTGGTTAAAACTAAGATTTGAAATAAACTTGAGGGAATTTAAGAACTCCAGAAAGAAACAACGACCTATCTACACACCCCTCAACCCCAGATTCCTTATGAGTTTCGTAGCAACCTTTAGTGAGCATAATTTTTTCCCCTAACCTTCAGTTTTCATGAGACAAACAGTTAAAAGTTGGGGGATAAATCTACGAATGTCTCGAAAAAAATTTCGATATATAGAGATTTTTTCGATATAGAAACAATTTTTCTATGTAATGAACATAGAAATTTGCTGAGATTTCGATATATAGAAAATTTCGATATGTGGAAGTTCGATATATGGAGGTTCGACTGTATTTAAGTATCTTTCTTATTTTATCGCTAAATCAAAGCTCTTAAAGTTGGAGCGGTTTTGAACAGGAATTACTAACAGTTTCGCTTAATTTTCCATATCCTATCATCCTTTCCCACAGGTCTCGTCTGTCTTATTTTTTTTTCTTTTTTTTTTTTTCTGCATTTTTAAAATTTGTGTTCTTAACAATTTTATGACTGTACGAAAGAACTTTTTAATTTTGTTATTTTTGTTGATAATTGTAATCAATTGTGATTTTCCTGTACAAAATGTGTATAACCCATAGCAACCCTTATCAAATATATTTTAATAATGACAAATTTATCAAATCGACTTATTCCAACATTTCAAATAAAATAACTTTTATGAATATTTTAAGAAGTCTCGAGAATCGTGTTACTTGAATTAAAATGAGTATGAAAAAAATTCATTTGCTGCCCATTCGTGTTTCATATCGGAGTACGATTTTTGCTTACAGTGGATATTACTCTTTTTGAACGTCTGTTTGGACAGAACTGTATAATATTTATTTAACTCAAATTACTCTAAAGTTATGCTTGAAAGTTACTTTTTAATGATTTGAAGTTTCTCGCGCTCGATGGAATATTTTATGTATTGAAATAAATTATCGAAATTTTGCGACGTTATGGAATAAAAATAGGAAGCTTTTAAAGTGACAGATTAAATTTTCGATTAAACTGCACTGCCATCTCATTTAATAGTTCATTATCAATACAGTCGAACCTTGTTTATCCGGGCCCCAGTTCATCCTGGACTGATAGTTCGGAGTCAATTTTTGGAGTGTAAAATAAGTTTTTTATTCGCTCAAATAATTTGAAATTACGATAGCTGAACTATAAGTGCGCCAAACATTTGCTATTTATTTTGATTAAATGCAAAACTCCTGCCTAGATCGCACAACAAATTATGCTTGAAGTATAAGTCCAATACCAATAGCAGTTGAACTATAAAATGATTAAATGTCGATTGTGCGAAACAATTCCGTATCATTTTGTTACATAACATTGTTTTTTGCAAAAGGGTATCTCTCCTTATTTATGGATTTGTATTTCTTTTCCATACAACCCGTACTATCCAGGTTTTCATTTATCCAGTTTTCCGTTGATTCTTCTGTTGGTTATTTTTCTTGTTCAAGAGTTGTGCTGAAAAAATAAGTCTTGTATAACTTCTCTCGCATGGTTTCAAGCAGTGCTGTAGCCTGAGGGGGAAAGGGAGTCATTCCCCTATAAAGCAAGGAAGGTATATTTAATCATGAACATACGTGCAGATGCCGAAAATTGTGCATTTTAACCTTTTCACACCCCCCCCCCAAAAAAAAAAGTTCCGCTACGCCACTGGATCAAGTCACCCTGAGTGGCAAAACCCTTAGAAGTTCGTTAATAATTCATTTTAAGTGGTTTTTAAACAACGGCTATTTAAATAAGAGCGCGGTAGTTATAATAAAAGTTAGTGGATGAGCAATTGGTCGAATTTTAGCTTCCGCGCTACATTTGTGATACAATGATGGTAGTTGAAATAATTTTGTGACACAATTATGGTGGCTCTTCTAAATGGGATTGACACCAGGAAAATGAATTGAGATTTTTCCAACTCCGAAAACTGTGAAGGGGGGGGGGTGGCAGATGGGTGGTTATAACTGCCTTGGGGGCAAGTGGTTTTCCGTTCACTTTTTGAGATACAATTAGAGGAGTCAGCTTTTCTAAAAGGTATTGACAAGAGGGAAACGAATTAGGATGTTGCCAACCCTGACAGCGGTGCAGGGGGGGGGGAGGTTGGGAGCGGTTATAATTGCACTGGAGGGCAAGTGTTTTTTCTTTCAGTTTTTGTGATACTATAATAACGAGAGTTAGTTTTTCTGAAAAGTATTGGCACGAGAAAAACTAATTTGGATATGCCAACCAAGAAAAAGGTGCAGGAAGTTAAAGCCTTCGATCCGTCTCTTAAGTGGCGACACTCTCCAGTGTCCGCCATTTTGTGTCGTTCCGCAACTTTCTCCCTATCTCAACAGTAGAAAAATGCAAAGTTTCGCTCATTGAAAAGTATCTTTTTATCAACGAATGTTTGCAGATTTTTGATCGTAACTTATGTAACTGATAATATACATACAAAAATGTTGAATTTTAAACTTAGTAAAATATTTTTTTTTATTATTAAACCGAATATTAGTAAAAAGGTGTTTTGAAGAAATTTTCGACTACTTTTTAGAGTACTTTCTTTTTTCCCCCATATAGACCTTCTGAGTTACAAATTACTTGAAGTGTTTTAAATATGCGTTTTATTATTAGAAAGTTGGTGTAGTAGAACCAGGGGCGGATACAGAACAATCTCTCGGAGGGGACCCGGGAAATTGAATAGCACCTCCTCCTTCCCCCTGCCACATACGATGTTTCATAACAAAGTTTTCATTATTTTATTTTAAAATGTCTTTTTAATTTTTTTAGAATCCCTTAAGCTAATGATCCACTTCTAAGAACATACATATTATGTACCAATATACTTTGAATGTGGACGTAAAACATCTTTAACGTTTCAAGCCAATTAAATACTAAACCATAATAATGTTACCGAAATGCTATACAATTAGTGGTTTTAATTTTAGGAACAATGTCGTAATGATTAAAACACGAGGGTAAGGTTATTCAATAAAAAAAATATACCCATACCTCATTTGATGTTTTAATGTTATTTTATAGTATTTTAACTATAAAATATTATTTAATTAAGAAAATTATAGCTATTAAACATAAGTTTTACTGAAAAATTCAGGACAATTTCTGCGTGGATTTCGAAGCAGTTGCTGATTGTTCTTGAAGCTATGATACAGTTGAGATAACAATTCATATTACATACCGCCTTCATTAATATCAATTCAAACAAAAATGCTATTAAATTATTCAAAATATGCTCTATGTGTGTTTTGTGTTCTGTTTAATTAACTATATAAAAAAAACGCTTTGGAGAAGTCAATTAAAAAATTGTGAATAAAATATTTAAATTCATTCTTTGGGGGGAGGGGACACGGGCCTCCTCCCCCCCCTTAAATCTACTACTGAGTAGAACAGTAAGTGAGCTAAATTAATTATGTCATAAACTATTTGTGGGAAACAGTTTGAACTTATTCATGCAAAGCAGTATCATTTATATTATTAATGTGTGTCGTTTTCTTTCTTTTTTTTTACCAACACTTTCTTGTTTCTCATGGCGATTTTACATTAAAAAATGCCTTTCATTTAAACCTGATTTTCAAGGATACTATTAGTTCTTAAAAATTCAACGAACTGATAATAAAATGTAACCAGTTTTAAATCAATGTTAAAAAAATAATAATTGAAATATTTGATACCAATAGGAATTCAAATAAGAGTGCAGATTACATCTGTGACGAACTGTTATAAATAGTAATAATGAATTTGTAAAATAACAGATACTGGGATAAATCATATATATATATATATATATATATATATATATATATATATATATATATATATATATATATATATATATATATATATATATATATATATATATATATATAAATCTTATTTATTAAAAAAGTTTTCACATCAAAATAAAAATTAAACGATAACAGATTTTTTCCGGGCAAAAAAAAAAAAAAAAAAAAAATAAAAAAAAAAAATCTTTACGTAATTATATAACTTGGCTTAAGTTACATGTTACTGTAATCTCAAAGAAGCTTAATTTTTTTTAATGAATAATTTCATACTTTTAATATCTTAATTTTTACGCGCAAAATAGATAAATAATTAATTTGGCAACACACTGAAACTCATGGCTATGACACAATTAAAAGCAAAACGACGTGTTCTTAAAATATTTTTGCTACAGTTATTGAGACATTTTGAAACTAACTAAACAATAGAAAATTTATATTAAAAATAAATAAAATAACTAGTATATTTTAATTTTGGCGGTTTTATTATCTTGAACTCAGAAAAATCAGTTTTGAAAACAGGGCAAATATTTTACTACTGCTAGCAGTTTATTAGGTGCCGTTACATAGTTTAGCTTTACAATATTTGGAGGAACTATTTATGATGATTTTAGTGAATGTCCTTATTATCCCATGAAAATTAACAAACCATCAGACAGTTTCATATAAAGTAAAAAATATTACAATTTCAACAAGAGTTTCATAAAGTATCTGAAATTGCGCAGCAGTATTCATGAAAACATTTAAAATACATAAATAACCTTTCAATGTACTTCGATATAGTAATTTTGAACTGTTAGAACATCTTAATGCACTACACCAAGGCATCTTCACATTAAAGATAGCGCTTGATGAAAAATACGAATAGCAAAGAGAAAGTATCTAGTATTCCGCACAGTGAAATCACATAGGCAACGACACAAAATGAACCCACGAGATTGCCCACCTCCAATCGCAGTAGAAAGCGGCGCGCAGTGCATGGATCAAAGTGTGTCGCCACTTAAGAGACGGATCCAGGGCTTTACAGGGAGTTAGAGGCAGGGGTACAGTTATAACTGCGCTGGAAGGGCAAGTGGTTTTCCGTTCAGTTTGTGATACAATAAAGGGAATTAGTTTTTCTGAAATGTATCGGTACAAGAAAAACGAATTTAGATGTTGCCAATCCCGAAAAAGTTGCAGGGGGACGGGTATAACTGCTGTAGAATGAAAGTGGTTTTGCTTTCAGTTTTTGTGATACAATAACAGGAGTTAGCTCTTCTGAAAGGTATTGGTACGACAGAAACGAATTTGGATGCTGCACAGCAGGAAAAGGGGTAGGGGGCAGGGGGATGATTATAACTGCGGTGAGGAGGGGGGGGGGCAAGTGAGCAAGTGGTTTTCCGCTCAGTTTTGTTAATACAATTACGGGAGTTAGCTTTTCTGAAAGGTATTGACACGAAAAAAACGAATTTGGAGGTTAACAACATGGTGCAGAGGGGCAGGGGTGTGGTTATAACTGCGCTGGTGGGCAAGTGGTTTTCCGTTCAGTTTTTGTGGTGCACTTACGAGAGTTAGTTTTCCTGAAAAGTATTGACTCGAGGAAAACTAATTAGAATGTTGCCAACCCTGAAAATAGGCTGGAGGTGGGGGGTTATAAACTGACTCCGGTGAAAGTGGTTTCGTTGCAATTTTTGTGATACAATTATGGGAGTTAGTTTTTCTGAAAGGTATTAAAACGAGGGAAACGAATTTGGATGTTTCCATCCCCGAAAATGGTGCAGGAAGAGGGGATATAACTGCAAACTTAAAACAGTTACATAAATTCAGCATTTCGCTCCGTTGATAGAAAAGTGATAGTTCAAAAATTGGCTTTTTTAATTAAAATAATGAAAAGGCACCATAAAGCATGTAAAATTTAGGTGGAAAAGTGACACTTGTAGTTCTTCCCCACTTACCGTAAGAGAGAAATTTAATTTATATTCACTGTCCTAAATAATACTTTGTTTCATTAAACTTTTGAATTACTCTTACTGAAAAAAACGAAATTTTTATATGCCAATTTTCAATTAACTGAGCGATTTGTCTGTTTACAATATGTTTTCAAAGCTTTAAATGCTTGAATCCATCGGTAACAACATTATAACGCATCATTTTCCGAATTAGATTACGGACACGTGTTTCTGAGCCAGTAAAGAGATCCTTTTTTTTATGTAAAAGATGAGTTTATGAATTAAAATGCATCCCCAGCTACGAATGATCTTTCCATTAAAATGGTTGTTAAATCGACAGCGTCGTAAATTGCAACCGCCCCAAAAATATCAAAGGCATTAGCAGGATTTTAACCGCTATACTTTTAAGAATTTCGTCTAAAGGCTATAGTTTTTATAACTAAATAATACTTAATTTACTATCTCGTAAAAATTTTGGTTAAGGGAATTCATTGTAAAACCAAGATCATAAAATTGGGTAGAAAAATGCAAGTGAAATTATAAAATTCTAACAATGTTCCTTAACAGGGAGTCCCCTAAAATTTTACTCAATCCTTCAAATTTTATGAATTTTTCATAACTAATTTAGACTTCAAACATTAAATAGGCTTTTTATAATAAATCCTCAAAATCGCAATCCGTTATGATTTCCTGAAAGAACTGGGTATCTCGAATTTGTAACATGGTACTCTAACTTTCTCAAAAGAGGAGCAACAGAAGCAAGAGGAAATGTACTAATGTCCAATCAATTTCATTGACCACTCGAAAACACTCAAGAAAAATTGTTATGGATTTCTTTACATTGTTTAAGCTGCGTTTTTCTCATCGTAACCAGAGGGCTTTCGTAAGGAATTTTTCGCCAAACCCTAGACGGGGTTTTTAGAACTCCCAAGATCTAATCTAGAAGACAATAGACCATGTAACTATTAATTCTTAGTTATCGCTACTACTGTAGCTGGTCGATTGAGTAGAATTTCTGACAACAAATACTAAGATTATATCATTGTTTTTTTTGGACCCATTCCTTTAAAAAATGTTGTTAGAATAGTCTGCTTCCGAAAAGTGCACTTAATGGTTTGATACAATTGCACAGATAGTACTCGGAAATTGCATCCGGGTCTTAGATGGGTATCTTTTTCTTCCAAATGCAAACGTTTGAGGAAGTCACAGCAAGATAATGAAACCTCCATTCTAGATTGCTCGGCCAAAAATGTTTCAGACCAAAACACCCTTTATCTTTAAAATATTCAATGCACGTATAAGTTTTGTCATTAAAGCCCAAAACCCAAGACTTTCAAACAAGAACCCAAGGTTTTTATTAAAATCCCAAGATCGTTCAGAAATCAGGCCTGGCCACCTTGTTCATAACCTGTTACTAAATGTTGAAAAATCTCAAGAGAAAGATCACAGTTAAAAGTAGCGTGTAATATAGTAATATTATAAACTGATTTCATCTAATTAATCAAAAGATGAAGACTACCAGATTTTTTTTTCGAAAATTATATTTTACTTTTCTTAGCTTTTGGTGTTTAAGCATAAAAGTAAGTCAGGTTATAAAGCGTAACAAATTGTATTTTAACTTATCTAATCATTTATTTGCATTAAGTTGTTCCCAAGATTTTGCGATTGATCCTATTTAACGACTAGCAATCTCAGCAGTGAGCCTTAAAAACGCAACATACAGTCTTGCTAAAAAGACGCAACATAATGAAAAGTAGGTTTTGGAAGCAAGGCAAGATTTATTTCTTTGTCGATGGTTTATCCTGGTCTTAGTATCTCAAAACAAAGCAAGATACCTTCAACTTTTAACTTGCGAATCTGTTTATTCGCAACTCCAACAGACTATAGGGAGCACTGCAGCCACTGTCTAATGGCGGATGAAAAAGGTAAAACAAACGAATGCCGTAGCGTAGAAATGCTCATAAGCCTAGTAAATTTTCTTCGTATGCATGATTTTTTCGCTTTATTCTTTTTAAATTAATTTTCAAAATATTCTGGCCTACGTAGAAAGAAATGAGAATTCAAGGAGCGTTACTAAACGTCAAATTAATGCAAATTACGTAGTTCTAAGCAGCCATTTCCACGATGCTGAATTCGATATTTATCAATTCTTGATAAAACTAAATAATTGTGGCCTGACAAGAATAACAATGCTAGATAATTTAATTATATGACATTACGAATTATTATCAAAAGATGATACTTCTTGCTTGGCTAGCGCTAATTGTTTTACATTTGTAGCTGAGTTATTTTTCTCAAATTGCTGAAACGGTAAATTTTAAATTTTTCTGTTTCCCATGTTTATTTCTGAGTTATGATTTAATTATGTCATGGTTATGCAAATTCAACAAAATTCTCACTAATATATGGTGGTAGTTTACTTTTCAATTGATCTACCATTATTTATCATTATTTATCGAATTCTGTAATATTTCTACCATTTTATTAAATTCATAATAAAAAATAAAAATGGTTAAACTGACATGGCGAAATCTCGCCAAGGGTTCTTTGCTTGACAATACTAAAACTATAACCCTAAACAAATTTGGCCAAACTTTTCAGCACAGAATGTAAGCAATCAAGTAAATTCTTTCTCGGTTAAACATTTTTCATTTCGTTCTACGGTAATAAATTACAAAAAAATATTTCGCATAGTGTCCATTCCAACCAAATGCTGCTGCAAAATATGGTTAGTTAAATCAATTAAAAAAGAAAAAAAAACCATATTCTTACAAATTCACACAGCAATAAAAAAAATTTACCTGGTTTAACATAATTCAAGTTTGTTAATCCAGAGTTTTGTGTTTACGCTTTCAACCATTCTCCTATCAACTCACTTTTTAGAAGGAAATAAGGAATACTAACATTATTTTGAGAAGCTCGAGAATACTATCAAGGGACGAAACAATTTCTGTAGCTGAAAGTAATCTAAGACATATCGAACGCGTTAATAAATACTCATAACAAACTGCCTATATTTACCAATGAACACGTGGAAAGCATTATTTTACCTTTTGTTTAATTTTGTAGGTAGCACCGCAAGGTAGCGTATTCGAGCGCTGTTGCACACTCGGGTGCACAAACTTTTGAGGCAAAAATTAAAACTAATTCCGCTTCAACTTGAATGCATGATAACTATGCTTTGACTTCAAATATTTCGAACCTTTTTCTCCGACTAAATGAGAACGCACTTTGCAATGATAAACGAGACAAAGTCAATCACTTTTTTACACAAGAGCACTTTTTGTAATCTGAAAATAAATTTAGTATGTGACGCATGCTTACTTCACAACAAATGTCGCAACATTACAGAGTTCTCACAGGCTATTTTTTGTTAGTGGTTTTCATTGTCTTGAATTAAACTTCACTATATTTTTAATGCCCGTGACAATACAAAGAGTTTTGACAACTTTCTCGGCAGTGTTACTTTTAAAAATTAACAGAGTATAGTTGAAATGTGTTTTATAATTGGAACCCTTTTTGTTTCGACATCAATCTAGGATTTTTTTAATCCGTAACAAGGGACGTGCCTTCTCACAGACCGCTCAAAAGTTCATGTAACCACCCCTATTTCCTTATTAGTCCGATTGAATGGTTTTTCTATTTAATAGTCACAAAAAAATAGCTTTTTGTTTTGTGACCTTGAACACCCCTAATGATTATTTTTTAGCCAGTGCATCTGGTTTAAATTGCATTCTTTAGCAAGGCGATTCTAGCGTTACGTGTGACTTTTTGACACCATTTCGTTGCAAATAACAAAAAAAAAAATGATATTTTTTAAATGTTTCTTAATACTTCCTACTAGATTAACAGAAGATATCTACGAGGTTTTAGGTGGCAGTTCTATTTTCGTAGGACAATTCTAATTTTTTTAATAAAATTTTAAATATAGCGTGACTCGGAGAATCTGAAAATTAGCTATAGCTCATACTATTTTGTAATTCCCTGTGAAGTTTTATAAGGTAAATGTACAGTACTTTTTGTGCATGTGTCTACGTATACTGAGTTCGTATTCCACAAATATTTTTTTCCTTAACCTCGTACAATAGCAACAAAAATATTTTATTGGCATAACGTGTGTGACAGACCGTTACGTGTGACCGCGTGCAATATTTGAAGGTAATTTTCTAATAAAAATAAAGTTTACGTCGGATTTTTGCCCAATTGCGAACAGAGGTTCTTTCGCGTTCAGGAATTTACATGGGTACTCTCCCCCCTTGCTTTGACCGGTCCCCGGGGGGCTATCAATATTCAAGTTCAGTTTACGTCGGATCTTTGCCAAATTTGGCACAGAGGTCCGCCATTTAACGCTCAATACACATAGGGGAACTTTTGACCGCTAAAAAGGGGGGGGGGGGTCGACCCTTTTGGGGGGGGTCGAAAAAATCCGTAAAACGAAATAGTGATCAGTAACATGGATACATTTTTTAATTAAAAAAAACAAAGACATCTAAAGTTAAATTTTTAGTTATAAAATTGCTCTTTGCTACACATTGACGGGAACCTAACGCTATTTTTCTTTATTTAAGCCTGATTGTTGAAAAGGCGCCACTTGACGCAACTGTTATTTTCGAGGTAGACTGCAACGCCGGGCAACGCAGCTAGTCAAGATACTTAAATTGAAAGGATAATTTCGCGAAATAAAGATTGAAGATGAAATTTTTATTTGCATACGAATCAAATAGTAATTGTCAAGAAAGAACTATCACGAACTTATAACCTATTCTTATGTGGTTTAAAATAATTTGAATATTCTAAAGCATCTTCTCAAACCAAAAATGATCAAAAAGATAAATGCAATTTAAGGTATTTAGAACATTGTACTTTTGATCTTAAAATATGCAGATTGCGAACACTTTGTATTCATACCCAAAGAGCAATTTAAACAATTTGTTCTTTTTATTTATTTGTTATATTTTATCAAAATCATTATTTTTTAACACTCATTGAGTCTTGGATTCGGTGACAGCACACAATATTTTTTCTCGAATTATGTAAAGTACTTTTCTCCCTTTCATTGAAATGTCAAGACCCAACTCGTAATGAAAACAATTCAGGAGCGTTACGTGTGTGTCATCTTTCAAAATGCCTCTTTAACAATTTTCTGCCGAATGTTTCAAGATGAATCTGGTTACAGGTATTATTTATCAGGTTAATTTATGAGATTTTTATTCTCGTCCCCCAGTTTGACCTTGAAAGAAAACTTATTTAAATTAGGAGTCTAGTTTCCCTTAATTTCTAACGAAACGAATCGCAAATGAATTTCAAGATTTCTTCAAATGACAGAGTAAGGGGCATATTCAACTGTCACAGTATTCGATCGGATCAAATACGATCAACTGTATCTAGCTTGACATGACTCCCCGAAGTCCCCCGCACCTACCGTTTTCACGGTTCATCTGTTTTAGATGTCTGAGTTCCCTGGACAAATGGGACTTCAGGGAAGAACTGACCCTAAGCATTTAGCTGAGCAGCCTTGCCAGTCCACCGTAGCATTTGTACCAGTAGCGCTTTCAGAAATTTCCTTTGTCCCTTCCTCCCGAGAAACAAATTTTTTGCTACGCTATTTGAAGTTAAAATTATACCAAATCGAGAGCAATCGATGATAAAGGCATCCTCAATGCCAGGTAAGTATATCCTTTTAAATCGAACACAATCAAGTTGAATGTGCCCCTGAGATAGAATACAGGAAATGAATTACTCGAAGGTACTTAATATTTTATCGATTATTGCATTTGCCCTAATGTATATGCGAAAGTTAGAAACTCGGAAAATCTAAATACATAAATTCTTACAATGTCATTTAGCATACCTAGTAACTATGACTATGTTGGTTTCTTGAGCTAAAAGCTAGCACTCTGCCACGGGCCAGATTGTAGCCAGCCTTGCAGGACACTTTCGGCCCGCGGGCCATAATTTGGAGATCCCCTGGTCTAGATTCTTACAATGATTTGAATCATTGAGTTCAGTGGGTGCAAAACCTTATTTCACCCGCAGTCGCATTACATGTAAAGATGAATCTCACGCTGGAGAGCATGTGTAGGGGAATGTCGGACAAAAAAATCAAATCTCCTCGTCAGATAAAATTTGTTTTGAAGGACATTTTTTCTTCTGGAAAGGATCTAAGAACTAATGACACGAAGATCGGGGGTTCAATCCCCCATTTATTATCCCCTATTATATTTAACAGCAATTTTATCCACTTAATTGTTTATATTTTCAACTTAATTTTTTAAAATTCATCTTTAATTACCAAAAAATGTCGAGTTACTTTTAAAACGAAATGTAAAAATTTTAGGATTCGTGCATAATTGACAGTGTTTTAGGTAGCTAGTGTGAATTATACATTTGATCAACTTTTTATCAACTTGAAATCGTGAATTTCCAAACTAAGATCTATTCACCCTAACGTCCATTCTCATCGATTGTGGAAAGATGAACTACGGAGCATCCAGTCCAAGATCCCCATCCGCCCACCAAATACCTCAACGACAGACCAATAAGTCCTAAAACAGCCTTAAAAGTTTCATTCACGTTGACCAGCTCTTCCTCGTGAGAAATGGGTCTCATGAATAAGGTGGATGGTACTTCTGAAGTCCACCTCCGAGAAGTTGAGCTATGGACTGGAGCAAGTCCATTTCGTTCAAGGGAGAACAATTTAGGAAGAAGAGGAATTGTTAGCCGCAGAGTTGGGCTACCATTGCAACCCCTTTATAGGCGGGAAAAGCCTGTACTGTTGTTACTTCTTGCCTAAGTAGAAATATAGTTTGCCAAATGGGCAACGACACTGCCAATCAAATCCGCAAGATCTTAAGCCGTTTTTCCTCACCTATTTCAACTAATGGAATCGTTGAATCGGTCGGGCAGCGGAGCTCAACCTGCCAGAGGTACTTATGAAAATGGGATGTTGTCGTGTGCCAGTTACACTGGCAATTTGGCTTGCGCTGTTCACTTTTCCAACTGTACTGTAATTTCGTGTGAATTCCGACTTCTGCAGTACACGCATACCATAAGAACCCGTTTATAGGATAGGCAACCATTCACAGCACAACACATTTACAAAAAAAAAAGAGGACAGGACAGAGAAAATACGTCTATGCCCGATACGGGATTCAAACCCGGACCTTCTTGTCGCAGTCAGACTTCTCTGACTACTAGACAAGGCAACCGGCATAAAAGCGCGATAGATTCAATGAAAGAGTACTCAACTCTGAAATCCCAATGTTAACCCAAAAGGCAACAAAATGAGTGACGTCAGTAGAAAGAATATTTTATCAAGAGAAGAGCATTGAACCAAAGATAAAATCAGTCAGTAAAATATTCCCGTAATCTCCTTCATAGTCCACGCCTTAGACCTTTGAGAATTTGTTTGCCGTTGACTGAAACAGCATTAGCGAGTTTACTTTTAATTCTTTAAGGGGACACTGGACCTTGAAAACAAACTTTTTTAATTATTGATGGATTTGCATGAAATTTTAACCATATACTTTAAACACTAATACAAGCTTAGTTATAAAATTTCATTAAAAAATTACAATTAGAAGACCAATTATTTTTAAAAATGTAAATAACCTTAACGATAATTAACAAAACTTTGAAAAGTCCCTTGCGTAATTTGATTTCACAACACTGAAACTTATTTTAAGTCATTTTCTATACTATAATAAATAAAACAAAACTCACAAAATTCTCCTCATATTCAATTAAATTCAAAAAATAAAAATTTCAAAAATTTGACAAAGATTTCTTCTTTTTGATCGTCCAGTGTCCCCTTAACTTCTGGAAGCAGTTTGCGGTAACTAAATTGCAATAGTTGATTTCAGGGTTGTTCACTTATCAGCCATCCGTCCCGTCCACCCCGTTTTTTTTTTCGACGTGACGAACAGCCAACGAAAACAGGGTAGCATTCACATACGATCGCCGTACATCAATCACGTGGCTGAATTCACCCACCTAAAAAAGAAAAGAACGCGCTGCTTGTCGGAAACCAATCAAATGCTGTCCTTTTGACGGCTATCAAATATCAAGGGTCTTCTGATCGAAACCGGTTCCGTCCAAGATGGTTTGCTGTCATGGCAACCAGCTAAGGAAACCTTTTTCGGGTGGAAAACGAGCTGATTTGTGCATCACATGACTTCCTTTTACTCCTATTTAATGTCACTTTCTCGTTATTGGCAGTTTTAATATGATTCAATAGTTTTCTCTTTAAAAATCACAGACAATGGCCAAATTGAAACCAGATTTTAAAAATTTTTTAAAAAAATCACCGAATTTTTCTCAAAGTTTGCGACAAAACTTGGCGACTGAAAGACTGGCGATATATCGCTAAAGGTCCGCTAAATTATAACACCACTTGAGTTTACATCGAAATTAACAATGACTTCCCCCCAAAAAGGGTCAAGACCCCCTATGGAGGATACGAATGCAACCAAAAAGGAAGGTGCACAACTAGACTCCACTAAAAGTCTGCGTACCAAATTTCAACTTTCTAGGTCATTCCGTTCTTGAGTTATGCGACATACATACAGACGTCACGAGAAAACTCGTCGTAATTAACTCGGGGATCGTCAAAATGGATATTTCGGGTGTCTGTACGTTCCTAGGCACATATCTACGTGTGGTCTTGCTGAAAAAAACTCATTCATTTGGGAGTGAGCAAAATGGAAATTAAGGCCGATTTTTGGGTGACAGTTTTTTCGCGAATACAATACTTCCTTTTTTGTAAGAGGAAGTAAAAACGGGACGGACGGCCGTAGTGTGAACTGCCCTTAGGGGCTCATTCAACTCTGACAGAACTTGATCAAATCGAACACGATCAGTTGTATCTACCAATAGTGCAGATAGAAATTTCCTTTGCCCTACTCAGAAAAAAAAAAAAAAAATCTTGCTACTATACTGGAAGATAGAACTCGATCAAACCGTACATAACAGAGCTGAATGAGCCCCTTAGTTTTAGTGTCCTTTAAACATTTCATGCACGTGACGTCTTTTAAAAAAATATTATCTCAAGCTATTAAGTTTACTTTTAATGTTTTCAGAGTATTAACTGAGTCTCTAATTTTTCAGATCGCAACGAAACAAAAAGAATGATAAAGGAGTTGATGAAAAAACAGTTGGAGAAATATGTTCGTAAAGAGGAGCATGAAGCTCTAGAAGCCCGCTTAGAATTTGCGGAATATGAAAATTCATTATTGAAAAGTGAAAAAACTGATCTAAAAAGAAAATACACATTATTGGACAAATCATTCAAAGACCTCAAAAAAGGTACGGCAGCTAAAAGCAATTATTTTCCAATTTTGTATATTACTTATATTTATGATTAATGCATTATACATTTCGACTATTCTATCATTTGTACAAAATCCCTTACTGATGGGGGGGGGGGGAGGGGATTCTGTAAAACATTCAGGTGCGTTTTTCTCAATTAGCTTCTTTTTGACTAACTGGAATTTTCCCCTCTACTCTTCAAATATTTTACATTAGCGCCTAGATGCGCAATTTAATTTTTTAGGCCATTCACTTGGCTTTTCACACAAAATATTTCGGCGAATATAATTATATCTAACTCTGTATTTCTGACTGTCAATTTATACCTAATTATCTCTAAATTTATCTTCCTACATTTATAATTTTTATGGTATATTTATCTCTATCGATCTAAATATCAAATTCAAGAAGATACTTTCGTAATATAAATATTTCTATCAATCTTAGAGTATCTTTCTTTATCTTGACATATCTGTATTAAGGTCTTTCTTACAGAAAGATATTTTTAAGTCCTCGACATAATTTACAAATATTTTATGATTTATACATATTTTGGGAGTTAAATACTTTTCAGATAAGTTATTACGAGATAATGAAAACAAATAAAATATAGAAATTAAAAAACATATTTTATCTAAGGGCAATTCTATTTTAATCAAAGATTCTATTGTTCCACAAAACACCCTAAAGACCCCGAATAAGCTCGATCCTTGGTATCTAACATGATCTTTGCAACGAATATGGATTCTATTTTTATATAATGCGATAAAGTTTTAAAGATTTTCGAGTGCAATATGTAAACATATTCGCAATTCTATTAATATAAAAGAGAAGAGTTTGTTCGTTTGAAAACGCTATTCTCAAGAACTCAACTTTTTCGAATTGAAAAAAAAAAGTGTTGAATAGATCATTTATTGACGAAGGCTACAGGCTATAATAACATCACGCTGTGAGTAATAAAAGTGGAGCTGCAATAAATTAAAATTAAATCAATAATAATCATGATGCATTTTTTGTTTGGATAGCTCAGTCGGTAAAGCACTCTGTCAGCAACCCTACGGTCTTAGGGGTCGAACCCGGCAGTGGGCGGGAAAATTTTCACTATTTATTACCCGGCTAATTTACAAATTATTTAATTTATAAAACAAGGGTTTTCAATTTTTCATTAAATTTTTTTTCGATTTCTTATTTAACGGAAAACAGTGATGTGGATGTGTAATTGGAGGGTGTTTAGTGCAAAATTGCTGCGTTCGTTACTGAGAAACTGCCGCCAAGTGTGAAGTACTAAAATGTCATTCCCTCATAAGTAATCAATTTACATTTTAATACACAATCCTGAATCATTCAAGGTGCCCGAAAAGACCTTGACACATTTTTGAAAAATCAAAGGAAAGCAATGAATGTGGTTGCTTCCGAAATTTTAAGTGTTTTTTTTTTCTAAAAGAGCATGCTTAAAGGATCTAACCATTTTTTTAAATAATTTGACAAACTTAAGTGTTTAACAATTATTTGTATCGAAGTGCACGTTAAAATTTTTTACGCTTCTGCGCATGACATCACAAGTGATGAAATGCAATTTACTGATGCCTTTAGCACATTGCAAATTATCTTAACATGGCAACGGGGTTGGCAAAAGCGTAACATTTAGCGCGCCAAAGTACATCACTTGTGAAGTCATAAAGACCACGCCTTATTTCCGAAGTCGGACAGTTAAAAAAAATTGAATAAAAAAATAAGTGATGAGAAAACAAGTTTTTTGGCTTCGTGTTATTTTTTTGCTTATTCTGTCAATTTTAGTGACTAAAAATAAGAGAACGCGGGACAAAGTGAAATAGTGAACGTTTCTCTGCTTTTAGATCCACATATCAGTTATTGTTTTAACTATACAGTACCATATGTAGTTTATTCCAGTTATAACGCATATATTCACATCGGTAGGTAATTAGAAAGTCCCTTTTTAGTTTTTTTTCGCGACGCTCCGGTAAAATATCGGAACATGGCCCCACTAGATGGCGCTTCGGAAGTTCTCAATGATTTTAAATTTTATTTATTGAATTTTTCTATTCGCAACTCCAGTGGTCAAATACGCTACCTTGCGGTAATTAGCAATACTAAAGAAAAAGGTAAAACATTCCATTCCACGTGGTTTCTTTAGGGGTAAATTACAGGCTTCAGACAGTTTGCGATGTAATGTAATTTCAGACGAATAGAAAGTTTCCTACAAACACGATGAAAAATTACTGTCATTCACTAAGCGTCAAAGCAAGTTATAAGTTATGGCATTTGTTTTACCTTTTTCATCCGCCTTTAGACAGTGGCTGCAGCGCCCTCTATAGTTTATTGGAGTTGCGAATTTCTAACAAATTTAAATGTTTGCAAAAGCCTTGCTTAATTTAGTTCCAATGGTTTTCAGTTTCGCTCTTTTATGCTGTGATGTATCATCAAAACGCTTCGATTTCAGAATTTTTTTCATCCTCGGGAACAGAAACAGATCACAGGGGCCTAGGTCAGCCGAGTACGGGGGTCGAGGAACGACTGGCCACCCCTGAGAGGCCAAGTAGCGGTTAATAGTGAAAGCTAAGTGTACGGAAGCGTTATCATGGTGAAGGAACCATTCTTCTGATCTCTCGCGCGAGCACCAACTCATTCTTGTTTCTTCCATAGTTTCGTCAATCGTAAAACGACGATGATTGGTTTTTTGGCTGATTTTTTCAACGTTTTCATCATTTCGAGAAGTTGTAGGGCGCTCAGAACGAGCATGATCTTCAACACTCATGCTACCACGTTTAAAGCGCCCAAACCACTCCAAAAATTGCGTACGGCTCACAGCATCGTTCTTGAAAGCTTGTTGAAACTTTTGGTAAGCTATTCCGTTGCCGACTTTTCAAGCAGGAAACAAAATTTTAAGCTTACAGTTTGTTCTTTCAAATCTGCCATAACAAGTTCGCAGGCGGAAAGCAACAACACCTGAGAAAACCAACACTACGATCAGACATTATAAACTAAACTGTCACCACTTGCACATCTGGTTTGTGAAGGTCTCTACTAGAGCCATCTAGCTGGAGAATACTCAACTACATCTAGGATTGGCATCGCACCATTAGTCCGGTTTCTTTTGGTTCCCCCCTCGTATAGGTATTTTTTGACTCCCAAATTTGAAAAAAGTGTCCAAAAGAAAATCTGGATAGTGACATTTCGTTCCGCTTATACCTATGTCAGTTTTGGTGGGGCAAGGTGCATTCTTTTCAGGGGTGGGGGGATGCCCCATATGAAAAAAGCAAAACATAACTCATTTTGCCAATTCTTGCCGAAATGTGGTCTAACGATATCGCATTATCCTTTGCATCATTTGGCATTGCAGTAACTTTACTGGATGGATGCAGAACAGCTCATTCAGCATTTAAGTCATTTTTTTAAAAGCTGGACACTTATGATAGTTCGTGTCTTTAATTCTCGTAAAAATTTCAGGCTGTGTTAGTGGTACTATAAGAGAAAATAGTTTCTTTTTCTAAAAAAACTGATTTGTTTGTCCTTGAGTAGGGGTCAAAGTTTAAGGTCGTGAAAAAAAAAGAGCTAATATACGATTGCTTTGCTTCAAAAGCAATGAGTGAACCAAGCCAATTCTTTTGAATGTGGATACTACTTGATACTAGGTACATGCCAGCATAAATACTTTGGTGACTCACTAATGGCTTTGAGGGCCAAGGTCAATTGAAACTAATCCTTTTTTTAATTTTTTTGCCTTTTTTGGCCCGGATGTCTGCTAAAGCCCTGAGTAACCCTCCGAAATAAGTATTTGATTAATTTCTCATCACAGTTTAGTAATAAGAATCACATAAAATTGCTTTCGTTTCTCATGACTTTAGTAGTTAAACGGTCTCAAAGTCGATTTTCTTTAAATGCCCAAGTTTAGAAGCAAATAACTTTGGGACACAGCTGTAGTTATAGTCCGAGTGGTGTAGTTTAAGGTCCAGGTTAGAAAACCATGTCAACTAATCAACTTTTTGCATTGCGCAATCTCAAAGTGGATAATTTGAAACAAAAATAATCAGTTTTAGGTCAATTACTCTAAAACGCCTGAGTCAATAACTTAGAACAAGAGCTGTAATTATATTCTACGTGGTGTAGTTTTAAATTCGTGTCATAATCTTGAGATCCAATAATCTTACGTAATTAAACGGTCTCAAAAATGACGATTTTAGTGAAAGCGTTTTTTCACGTGTTTATATACGTGCTACTCAAAATCTTATGAGCTCAAACTCGCATAAATACTAGAACGAATCAACAGCCTAATGTACTTTTATCTCCCAAAATTTCATTTTTCCAGTGTAAAAAAAAAAATCTGTAACCTTGACCAGAACATCGCAATTCTTCTCATGATCGGATCCGTCATTTTAGAGCACTATATTTTGGAGATAATAGATCCTCAGGATTCGGCTCTCGGAAGCTAAAAATTAGCATAAGGTTAGTTTCAAAGACATGTCTACGCCTCTATAAAATTTTATCCCATTCGGGGATGATCGAGCAGGAAATGTTTGAAAAATCAGGTCAGTTGACATGGAATCACTGATATAATCATTATGCACGTTTCACCTGCATCTTTTGTTATTGTCTAACCATCCTGCGTGTTTTTTTTTTTTTTTTTTGACTTTATATTTACATTATTACTTTATAGCCTTATTTAATAAATTTGCTCATTTATAAAAAAAATATTGTTAGTATAGTGTATATGCAAATTCTTCTGTAATTATGAACTCAATCTATTACCTAATTGCAAGTCGTCTTCATAAAATATAGCATTGATTTATGATCATTAAAAAGTCAAATAAAAGATGCATGTGAATTGTCACTATTACAGGATGATTCCACGTCCAACACACCTAAATTTATCAAACTATCCCTGCTCGATCATCCTCGAATGGGATTAAATTTTATAGAGGTGTTGAGATGTCTTTAAAACTTACCTATGCAAATTTTCAGCTTCCGAGATCCAAATCTTGAGTATCTGGGATCTCCCAAAATATAGTGCTCCAAAATGGTGGATCAGCTTTGTAAGAAGAATTGCCATGTTCTGGTCAAGGTTACAGAAAATTTTATTACACTGGAAGCATGAAATTTTGGGAGCTTAAAGTACATTAGGCTGTTAATCTGTTCTAGTATTTATGCAAGTTTGAGCTCATTAGATTTTGAGTAGCACGTATATAAACTCGTGAAAAAACGTTTTTACTAAAATCGTCATTTTTGAGACCGTTTAATTACGTAAGATGACTAGATCTCAAGATTTTCTGACATGAGTTTAAAACTACACTACGTAGAATATAATTACAGCTCCTTGCTCAAATTTATTGACTCAGTCGTTTTAGAGAATTGACCTGAAACTGTTTTTGTTTCAAATTATCAACTTTGAGACCGCGTAATTAAAAAAAGTTGATTAGTTGCCATGGATTTTTAACCTGGACCTTAAACTAAACCACTCGGACTATAACTACAGCTGCTTCCCAAAACTCTTGACCCGTCGCGATTAAAGTTATTGACCTCAAAAACTTGAGCATTTTTAAAAAATCATCGACTTTGAGACCGTTCAACTGAAGTCAAGATAAACGAAAGCTATTTTTTGTTTTCCATAGTACTATATTGTGGTGAGTAGATAATCATGTACTAATTTCCGAGGGTTACTTACGGCTTTAGCAGATATCCGGGTCTAAACAAGGCAAAAAAGTAAAAAAGTAGCAGTTTCAATTGACGTTTGCGCTCAAAGATATGAGTGAGTCACATAAGTATTTATGATGGCTTGTACCTAGTATTAAATAGTATCCTCATTTAAAAGAATTGGCTCGGTTTCAATCATTGCTTTTGAAGCAAAGTAATCATATTTAGCTCTTTTTCTCACGACTAAAGTTTGACTTCCAATCGAGAGCCAACAAGTCAAATTAGAGAGGAAAGAAGCTTAACTTTTTCTTCTCACCATACTAGTACAATATCCTGAAAGTTTCGGGAAAATCGAAGGTTTGTCAACTATCAGGTCCCCATTCACTTTGTCCAGCTTTAAAAAAATGACTCTTAAACTGCTACTGGATATTCAAAATGACACACACGGAGTGTACATCAAAAAATAACGAGGCACTCTGTTACTCTCTTGAAGTGATTTCAGGAAAATATTTCTTTCATTTTACATTCAAAAGTCGCTGATGAGATTAAAGTTTACGATACAAATTTTTGGACCCATTGTCAGATATCGACGAATGAAAATTTGCTGCCTATGAAAATTTTTAATGAATAAAATTGCTCGCTAATTTCAGCACCATCGTCAATCCGAGAAAATGTTTTCATTGACCGCGATGTAAGTAAACAATACATGCATCATGCGTGGCTGGCAGAGAGAGCCATATTTGGCAGCAAAAAATGGAGGTTGACGATTTATAAACTTCGAGATACGACCTGGCGACTTGGTCTCATACGAATCGATCGATACAGTTTGCGATGCTGCAGAAACTGTAAATTATCCAATAGTTTTTGAATCCTATAAATTTATGTGGCAAAACAAGGCCTGCCGGATCAGCTAGTCATTTAATATAAATCATTTACATTTTCACTGATTAATTCATTTACATTCCTTCATTTAGTAATTCACTTTTTTATTCAATTATTCACTTTTTCTCATTCATTTCTTTACTCGCTCAATTATTTTCTTCATATATTAATTTGTTTATTCATTTTATTATTCATTTATTCATTTAACCTTTTTATTCTTTTGATCACAAATGTTTTATAATGGGGTGGTTTCCTTCAGTCAAAAATACTACTTTTAGTCACTAAAATGGATAGAAAAAGCAAAAAAAAAAAAAAAAATCATGAACCCAGAAAATACTTTCATTTTCCCAACAGCTTTTTAAATTGTTTAAAATGTCCGATTTTTCAAACAAGGCGTGGTCTTGATGACGTCACAAAGGATGCACTTTGGAGCATCTTTCTACTACGTTTCCACGTTATGAATATCAAGCAGCGAATTAAAATTTCGCTCTACGCTTGCTATCAACCATATCGTTGCAATACACGTGAATAAAGATGCGAATTAAATATTTTGCCCTGTGAATGGCAACACTGAATGGAATTTTATCATTTGTGATGTCATCGGCAGAAGCCGTAAACAATAAAAGCGCTCTGATTTAATTAATTTTTTTAAAAATTATTTACATAAATAAATTTATTAAAAAATGGTCAGATCCTATGTTTTTAAGCATGCTCTTTCAGAAAAAATACTTTTAAATTTTTGGAAACGACCCCGTTGAATAGAAAATATTTTATTAGAAAAGTTTTTTTTTTCTTTGCCCATGAAAAAAAGTGAAATCTCCATTTTTTTTAAATTAAAATTTACTGGCAAAAATAAAAAATTCTGTTTCCACTCAAATTTTATAATAAAATAGAATGTTCTTTTTTCATGCGCTGCCATTTTCAAAACTAATTTCAGATTTATTAATTTTAAAAGAGATAGTCATCTCGACCATTTCATTTTGCCCCACATTTCCCTACTTTTGACTGAAGGAAGCTACCCCATTGTCGGGTGAATATGCGGTTTGGAAAATAATACTTCAGGTTGTATTTTTATGGTTGTATTTTTATGGTATTTTTATGGTTGTATTTTTACGGTTGTATTTTTCAGGTTGTATTTTTATGGTTACAGGTTATAACTTAGAAACGTGACATGTTAGACACCTATCATTTGGCAATTATGGTTGCAATTAAGGTATCCGACTAGGTTCGGAGCAGTTTTTTTTAAAAACACTATTATGAAATAATGTTTTTTTAGAAGCAGAATGATCTTAAAACATGTATTTTGCTTAAAAATAAACCATAATATCAAAATTTTTTTTTTAAATGGGTGATTTTTTGGCAAAAATGACTGAAAATTAGCAGTTAGGAGAAACACTGTATTAATAAAAATTAACTAGCTATAAACAATTTGCTTAGATTTTTTCACATGTATAAATATTACACATAAAACAGACCGCAGGTTAAGAAATATTTCAAGAATTTTAAGGTTTATGACAAATTACGTGACTTTATCCAGAAATTTCTCAAAAATTTGTCACCTTTTTTCGGTAAAAAAGCTATAAATCAAAAAATATTTCATCATTTACATAATCTGTGGTCTATTCCACTCACAAGTACTTACAAGACAAGCATGCGAAATTTCATGCTTGAATACTGAATAGAATTTGCAAAATCATGTTTTCCGTAGCCAGTATCGAAAAATAATTGCATTCTTCAAAAAACGTAAGTAAAGATTCGACTTAACACGCGTTATACTGCAGATGCTTAGTATTCAAATGCTTATAACGTGAGTTCTAATTCGCGTAGATTATAAAACCAAAATGTTTCATAATCTTAATGAATGGGGCTGTTGAATAAAACTATTTTAAGAAAAAGTGAATTTTGGTCGAAAATCGCCTTTTCAACGTAGTCGGATACCTTAAATAAGTAGCTCAATACACGTGGTAGTATTCATGTTAAAAATATCGTGTCACAGAGTGTAATCTTAATTTTG
Source organism: Uloborus diversus (assembly GCF_026930045.1). NCBI lineage: Eukaryota > Metazoa > Arthropoda > Arachnida > Araneae > Uloboridae > Uloborus > Uloborus diversus. Next base: position 1,070,822 of record NW_026557987.1, on the reverse strand, counting down.
CTTTGTAAGCAGTTTCTTACATTAATGTTGTCCTCGAACGTGTAAAATTTCGTTTTATTCGAAAACTCTTGATGCGTCATTTTTTTTTTCTTGTTATCGAGTTCTTTGGATTCATGTGTGGACTGACTCGCTCGAGATTGCGATCTTTTTCCATGACTTTAAAATTTTACTCCTGTCTCTCTCTCAAAAAAAAAAAAAAAAAAAAAAAACAGCCAAACCTTAAAGCGCTTCATACATTCACGTTTTCATTATGTACCAAATGCTTGTTCAATAGTATTACCTATTACTTGAAATGAAATTATTCTTTAATGTTTATTCCCTTGTCAGACTGCCCTATATTTGAAACCTTGAACAATTAACTCGGGGTTGGGAAAAAATGAATACCAATCCTAACCCCCTTTTCTTTGGCGTGAAAAAATACTCATATTTGTTTTTCTGCAGGATTTGATGATTTGAATTCCAAATGGAATGCTAAATTTCCTGAAGGTAAGCTATGTTTTTGATTATTTTTCGCAAACTAACATGTATGTTAAATTACCTCTCCTAGAGTTATTCTGATTTGTTTTAAACAAGAGACAGAACAGTTACCATAGCCTATGAATTTAAACTCTCTACTTGATTTCTAAAATTAAAAAAAGATTTTTTTTATAGTGTCTGCGCTGAAATCCAAATTTTCAATTAGTTTTCTTCTGTCAAGAAAGACTTACTTGCAAAATTAATCTACATGAATTGTAAAGTTACGTGAATTTCATCAGAAAAGTACTCATACTTCCAATTCTTTGAAAAAGTATTTAATGTACATAATTTGCGGAATTTAGTCCCATTACAGCTTATATACACGGTAGTTGTGCTGTAGGGAAGGTAAAATAAATTTAAGGGTGTGTCAAGTTAATCGATACAGTAAAAGCGTGTTTTTGTTTTTACAGCAGAGTTTATCCATGTTTATTTCTTAATAAACATTTGTAGAAGATTCCGTTAAAGTGTTCAAGGGTCAGTGCTCCGTTAAGTGTAAATCCAAGGATTCTCAACCTATCAGGGTCTGCGCCCGATACCATTAAAGTGTTCAAGTGTCAGTGTTCGGTTAAGTGTAAATCCAAGGATTCTCAACCTTTCAGGGTCTGCGCCCGATTCCGTTAAAGTGTTCAAGTGTCAGTGCTCCGTTAAGTGTAAATCCAAGGATTCTCAACCTTTCAGGGTCTGCGCCCGATTCCATTAAAGTGTTCAAGTGTCAGTGTTCGGTTAAGAGTAAATCCAAGGATTCTCAACCTTTCAGGGTCTGCGCCCGATTCCGTTAAAGTGTTCAAGTGTCAGTGCTCCGTTAAGTGTAAATCCAAGGATTCTCAACTTTTCAGGGTCTGCGCCCTCTTTGAATACTGGCGTGAGTCCCCTCGCCCCCATATGAGGTTACTACAGGTATGAGATCACGCCCCCTCCCCTATACATACATACAAGCAAGTACAATATGAAACTGGAGCAGATTTTGATAACTAAAACTAGTTAAGTTAAAATCCAGACACTTTCAGACACAAAATGTAACATTGCTACACGCTTTGTTTTGAACATATTATTAATGTTGCGGGAAGCTTGTGTTTAATGCAAGACATCTAGAGAAAGCATTTCCAACGTCTCACCCCGCTAAACTTTAAAATGCATAATATCCAGGATCTCTCGAGGACATTTAAGGGTGAAAGTATTAAAATTATAAATTGTCAGTTACTGCAGGCTGTGAATGGTGGTGTTGTATGAAGCGAGCATAGGATGTCGCAAGACGAAACAAAAAAAGGTTTAATATCAGTGCCAACTATAACTAATCTGGATCATCAGAAATCGAAATACCAAAGCTGTGTTATTAGTTATGTTAGGATTCAATCTTTATTTCTATTCTAAATGCGCATGTCAATATTGCCTCCCAGAAACCTTTGCGCTTCATCAAGCGCGGAGATGTCTCTTCTATATGTTACGATGGCTGTAGTATGTAGTTCAGAGTAGTCTCTAGTTTTCATCTATGTGTAATTGTGATGTGTAACTATCAATAAATGTTTGTGCTTAGCAACTGTGTTTAATTCTGCCCACAAGTTAATTACATTCTGAAGGTAACAACGTCAATTATATTTTTTTTCAACGTACGTTTAAAATGGCAATTTTCAACGTTTTATCGACAACCCGATAACATGACTTCAGTGACGTCAAAATTAAAAAAAAAAATCAAAGAAAACAAACTCTACGTTTAACCACACAATTTTAACTCATGAATCATTTTGTTTTGAGATCAGATGATACAATGGTGAGTTGTGAAGGGCATAGCAATGAAACTTATGGTTAAAACGTCCGAAGAGAGTAAATATCAATGGCGCATTTCCTTATTAAAAATTAATGCAACTCGCATAATATTCTTAAAATGTTACTTTAGTGATCATAGACATTTTTCTGTAAATAAAAACTTCAAACTTCCTTTTATTTTTCGATGCTAGAAATAAAATAAATTACTTAAAATTTAGAAAGAAAACGAAAGCAATTAATCTCGATTATCATTATTTCGTACTAAAAACCAGGGTTGCAGTGTCAAAACCAGACTAATTTTTAGGGTAGGGATGTCGGAAGTCGAAGGCTGAAATTCTCAACAGTTGGAGTTAGTGTTTGCAATACCGGAATACCGAATACCGGTATTTGCCGGGGTAGAATACCGGTATTTTCGGTATTAGCTAAAAATTAAAAGTAGTTATTTGCTGTGTCGTCAGAAAAATCCAAAGTAAGGTTTTTGGTTCAGAATCAGAAAATAAATTGCGTGTGTGTTAGGAACTATCTGGCTTCGAATTAACTTTCAGCATGTTAAAAATAACTTCTATTTTAATATTATTGAGGACAGCAGTTTCGTAGATAGCTAGTGTTATTTATGAGACGTCACGAAAGAAACTCATCTATTCTTATCATATGCTTTCTGTCGAACCAAAACTCCTCGCTGAGCTGGCATGTTAGGATTATTTCTTTTCTCGATATAGGTTTACCTTATTTAAGTTCATTGGCTTTAACTAGCCGCATTTGTACTTCATAAACAAGCAACGGGTAAGAAGTGTAAAAATTTAATTTCGCATAGCAGTATTTTTTCTGGATGAGTCCAGTTTGATATTCTATTAACAGGTAGTGGTAGTGTTTTTTAGGTGCTGTAAATGTTGTAGGATCATTGAGCTCTAACCCCAATGTGTATCATAGTAATCTAGTTTGAAAATATTGCCTGTAAGTTATAAGTAATTTGAATTTAAAAAACAAATGCAAAACTAGTAGAAATATTTGAACTTAGCATGTTACTTAGTATCTATGTAGTGATGTCAGTTTATTTTATTTGCTAATTTATTTTTGGAGCACGGAAGAAAAAATTACTATTTGAGTTTGCAAAAATTGAACATAATTATAAAATGTTTTTTTCATATTAAATTGAAGCCAAGAATGACTACCATTCCTTAAGTTTAACTATTCCTTGCTAGTGTGCTTAGTACACTAGCCGTTTACTCTGATTATCAGAAAGTTAGGTGAGCAAAATCAAATACGTTCACAAATATTTGAAATTGTTCTATTTATACATTTTTGATAGCTTAGTAATCAATAGGGATATTTGTTTAAATAGTTAGTTGCCGTCAAGAAGTAACATTAGTTGTACTTTTATTGAGTCTTAAATGAAGACCTTCTTCGCAGTAATCAAAGTTTTGCCTCTACTCTCGCTTTAATCAACTTCAAACAAGGAGAAAACAAAAATATGTTTAATGTGTAATGCGCATATGATTTCGTTACTTTGTTTACGTTTCCCTTTGATTGATTTTTATTTTAACTCGAAACATAGTACTACTCCGTCAAAAGGCCGGTGAAGAAATTACATTGAAAATACGTACAGGTATCCCTTGTATAACACGGTTAATTCGTGCCCTGTAGTATCGAAACCGTGTTATACAACACTTTTTTTATAAATAGTTTTTACTTATTTTTTAACCTAATTAATCATGTACATATAGATGGGTCATTCCATACGAAATGAGCAAAATTCGCAAAAAAGTGGTGGCTGCATGGTAACAGATTTTTATGAAATTTAGTATACAAATTCCTTTTATGCCTATATAAAAATACCTAAAATATTTTTGCTTAAAATTTTTTATTTAAATAGTTACATGCAATTGAAAATTGGTCAAATTGAACAGCCTTCTCATAAATGCTAAATGTTGCACTTTTGAAGGCTTGCATCTTATTAACTATTTAATGAAAACATATAAGTTATGTGTTGTTGCAATCTATGGAGTTGAGTAATTAATCTGATGTCAGTAAAATTTATTTTAGTTAACTTTTAATAGAGTTTCAAAAACTGAAAATATTTCAATTTTCTCATTAAGTATTTTATTTTTCAATCTCAATCTTTAAGGAATGCATTAGCTCTGATGAAATTAATACCCAATAATGTGCAAAGTATCATAAAAGAAATACCTTACTTTTGAAGTTGTGTTTTAACTCCTTTGTCTTCAAAATCAGTTTTAAACGTAGTGACATTTTGTAAAATGATTTTCCCCTTCACATCGACACAAAAATTCAAATGAGGGAAAATTCAGACAACTTTAAAAGTTTAAGAGAATATAGAGCTGTGTTTCTACTATTTGCTTGAAGAAACTCGAAATTGGTTTTTGATTTCCAAACGTAAAATAAAATTCAGAAAAATAGCATTTTATTTGTGTTTTATGGGTTAATCCATTCAGATTCAACGGATGGGTGCGCTCGACCATTTTTAATTTTTTTGAAATTCATATCCCTAAAGGCTAGATATAAAAGATGTTTAAAACCACTTTTATTTTTTTCTCTCAACTGGACCTTTGATTTTTCGAGGTCATCAAAAATTATTTTCGTAGTCAAAAATGGGACATTTTAGATCTTTGCACTTCGGCCAAAATCTATTTCAATTACATTTATGACAGTTAATTTAACGCTTTGATCTTAAAGTGCATAAATTGATAGTCTTACATGCTGAGTTACGTAGCTATAAGTTAATAATTAAAATAACGGCAACAGGTTAAAGTTCAGGATCAAATGTAAAAATTTTACTCATTTCATAGGAAGATAACTCGCGTAGGGGACGGAAACACAAAATGAAATACGGCAAAAGCTAATCACTGGAACCATGTTAAAAAGAATATGTAACTGTTGCTGTGTGTTTGTGCACCGTTTATAGATTACAGCCCCTCAAAAATCTGAAAAATGACATTTTTAGACCCCTGTAAACCAAAAGTGGGTGGAATTAAAAATAAAATTTCTTGAACAATTGAATATTCTATTCAAGTACTATACATGTTATACATGTTTTTTGTATTTGGTTTGTAAAAAAAGATACAGGTCTTTGAAATTGAGCAATTTTGCTAGTCAATTCACACACTAAAACAGAAATAAAAAGTGTGAAAATTTCATTGCACCTTCTTCAATTACGTATATTGTGCCCTAATATAATACATTATACTGAAAAAACATATTGTAATTTTCAAAATAATATTACTTTTATAACTTAGAATTATTTGAACATGAATGAGTAGTTTATATTGTATGGAACCTGTATGGATTGATCCTTATGTGAAATTACGAGAATTCAAAAAACTAGATAAACGACTCAATGATGCAAAAGCAAGTATATCTAACATTTATTTCGATTTTTAAAATAATGTACATTTTAGTAAGTACTTCATGAACATGCTTTTGAGAAAATGAAACACGAAATAAATGGTTAGTTTTGCTAAACTTACAATAAAAATAACTAACTAATGAAATTTTACCTTAGTTCAAGTTACTCTAGTAACAGAAATACGATGATACCAATGATTAAAATTTCGTAGCATCAAAAAGACACTTCAATATGTTACGTAAAAAAACTTGAGTAAATTTAGAGCATTCCCTCATGTTCAAAAAAACATCTGAAATAGAGGAAAAAATGAAATTTTTGAAAATTTTCGATTTTTAAAAGTACGATTTCGTCATCAAGAAATTCATAAACAATTACTAAACTAAAGCAGATAGTTAGTTACAGATAGTTTTTCAATCTGAATCATTTTTGCTGTTATTTTTTCATTAAAAGAGCTAGAAGAGTGAATTGAAATCTGAAGTAAATTGGCAAAATTTCAATCTTTGTTAATATCTCAGATTCAAAAAAAGATCCGAATAAATTTTACTTTCCTCTTTCTCAATATAAAATTGTTTGTAGAATGCGGAAATATTTATTTTTTAAGTGTACGTTTATAACTTATGGAGTTATTGAGTCACAAACTGGCAGCAATGAACTCTGAAAATTTAGACTTAGCGTAAGCAGCAACTTCTAATTTCAATAACAAAGCAACAAGCAGTTTTCAATCTTCCATACTTTGCATTCCCTCATAGCTATGCATGGTTTACTTAAATAAAAATTTTCATACATTTCATGTCATTTCTATGACATGTCAGCCACAGCTGATTTGCTCATTTCGTATGGAATGACCCATATATGTCATGTCAATGTGTACCGTGTTGTATCTAACCCACTTTCCGTGTTATATCGAAACCTAGTCATAAGATGCAATTTTATAATAGCTGCTCTATAAATTCGGCTCTATAGAACATACCAACAAAAACTGGCTTCCAGAACATACTAAGACCCACTGATTTAATAAAAATAACGGTTGTTATAAACGATTAAACAAATATTTTATGTACCTCAACTTAAAACTGTTATACTTAACAAGAAAATACTTTATGAACTTTCTTTACTAATAACAAAACGTATTCTATAAAAAAAACTGCTTTTCTATAGCAATAAAGTTTGCCTGAACAACAACGAAACAAAATGTAAAATAAAATAATTAGAATTATTGTATTAATTTTATTTCATATTTTGTTTCGACTACATTTTTTATTTTTCATTTGCCAAATTTAGCTAATGTTTAATCCTAATGTTATTTTTTACAATGCATTGGAAACAAAATTATACCCATATTTTTGCTTTTAGAACACTGAATGAGAAAAATAAAGTATGTATTTAAAAATTAAAAGTTAGTGTTATACGGGAAAGAGTCGAAGACAGACAATTTTTCGTAAGTTTCATGAAAACAAAGTAAAAACTTTTTACAGTGATAATCAGTATTGAACAAAATAAATTCCTTCTTTTAAAATTCGTGTTACATCAATACCGTGTAGTTATGAATTAGTTTTGTACGGTGTTGTACGTTGTTTGTACACGGTACCAAATATCGAAACCGTGTTACAATAATCGCAAATTTGGTACCGTGTAATATTGAAACAGTGGTGTAGAAATACCGTGTTATAAGGGACGCCTGTATATCATCTTACAGGGTTTACACATTTCTGCCGTGGGCAGGTTAAAGGCTGTAGCTGCAATTATAATTATTGTTTTTGCATTTTTGTCACCTGTTGTACACTAGCTTCATTGTACAAGCTTGCTTATTTGTTTTCCGCTGAAAAAACGTATAATTCCAACATTTTCTAATTGTTAGTTGAAGAAATGTGTGTTTGATTTGATGCTGTCTCGAAAACTAATTTCTGCAGATAGTCGTTTACCTGCCCACGGCAGATTTGATCTCACGACTTTTCTATACGGTGAATATTTCATTGTTTTTTTAAATTTGTATTTTTTTTTTTTTTTTTGCTTTCAGTAATAGTTGTGTCGTCAGGCGTCAGGGGCGGATAGACTTCCATTTGAGGGCATACTAAAGAGTATAGAATTTTCTCGTACTAAATATTTTTAAATCGTTTGGGTGCCAATAAAAGGCACCAAATCAGCGACGAATGAAGCACCTATTAGGGCATAGACGTTACTCTCATCAGCAATCCCCATATAGATAATAGCAAGTTCACAGATCGAGTAACGCTTCTGACGTCGCCAACAATGAAACTCGCGCCATAGTATGATATTTTGATTTTTTTTTTTTGGTAATGTTTGACATGCAGGCAAATGCTTTATTTTGAAAAGGCAGAACCGGATACGGTAACTTAAGTTTTATTTGTAACACTGTCATTTCAGGGGAATGAAGAAACAAAAAAGTACTTATTAATAAACGCTTTTACTGAAGTTTAGGGTTAATCCACTGGAAAATTTCAACACAATTAAAATTTCAACTTGCAAAATACTACCAAACAGGCAATTGCTTCGTTAAGCAATTTTCACCCGTCATACCTTGACGGGCGATTTTCTAGTAAATTGAAGTATATCAAATAGTTACTTTTAAAAATTAATGAATTGTGAATATTACTATAATTTTTATTTCATTCATAAATTGCTTGGACACAATCTGGATGGATAATATGATCAACAATTTAGGGTGCTTATAACGCCTTGTGGACCTTGTTGTATCCGCCCCTGCTTAGGTACAGTTACCGATCATAACCGGTCATTAGTAGAAACAGGCCAATTGTTGGTTTGTTAGTGTTAAATATATGTCGCTTAAATACTTAGTAAACGTATTATGCAAGTAATGTTTTCATGCTTTTAGTGTATTTTATACGCAAAGCAGTTAAAAGTAAATGTTCAAGTTTTGTTGCACACTTGAAAAGGTACTTCAACTCTTTCTGACTAATTTTGGGAAATTCCTGTCGATGTGTGTACCTTTGTTTAAATATTTTAGCAGACGTGGTAGGCTAAAATATCACAAATGTTTTTTTGTAAAGGGTGCGGATAGACTCGTAGGGTACTTAGTGCTGATTAGGGCTTGGTACTTCATACTCCAAGAAACTAGGGGAGAGTTGAAAATGTACATGCTAAAAAATCAAATGTGATAAAAATAATACAATGCATGCTCGCACATTTTTGTAACTGTACCGTAGTTTTCAAAAGGGGAAGGGGGGAGATACTCATTTACACCCACAAATAAAGGATTTGCTGAAATCATAAGAATTTTGACTGTGAATTCAACCGCCAACCTAAATTACTTTATTTACTTATCTAAATTTATTTTTTATTTTATTTGTTTTGTTTTTGTGTGTGAGTTTTGTTTAATAAAGATTCCGTAAAAATAGTCTTGAACCTGTGAAATGTTATGACGCAAATCGATACAATTTGCTTTTCTGTGAAGTTTTAAAATGTGTCAAGGACTTTTTGAACTCCCTGTATTACGAGGTTTATATTCGTATTTTTGGGGAATGTGAGGAGAATGTTAACGTTTAAGAATGTTAACTTCTTGTGCATGAAATCTTTTTAAAATTTTTGTTTAAAAATATTTGTTAATGCTATTTAGCCGAAAATTTCTAAGCAAGTAATCTGTTAAGGGCATGCGTACACACTTGAATATATACTTTTAAACTCCAAATTGAGAATCATGTTTTTATATTTTAGGTTGTTTTTGTGTGTATAAGTGGGAAAATATTATGAACAAACACTTAAATCTAATTTAGATAATGACAGGAACAAAAACAAAAAAAGTCATTGGTGCCCAGAGTTTAAAAACAGATTTTAGATAAGTTTGGGGCTCTGAATCGAAATATCAAATTAGTTTTTCGCCAGCAGCTCTAAGTTTTCAGATAAGTGCTTCTGTTTTACCCAAAATATGCAGTTTTAACTCCATTTTTGCACACTTCTAAAAATCAAGTACTGAAACAAAGATTTCTTCACTTATATTTGCCCTATTGGCCGTCTGCAGCCCAGTTACGTTTAGGAAAATACACTGCATGAAGTAAGTATCTGACTAGTTCAGTAACAACGCTTGAACGAATTAAGGTCAACTTGAAAGTTCTTGCTTTGCATATATCGCTTTTCTTTATGCGTGACGAGTTAGATCTTTGTATACCATATTTTCACAGCCCGGTTAATATAGTGAGCGACCCGAAACACAGTTTTTATGGCTCCTCTGCAATCAAATCTTAAAATCATAAGCATTAATGGAGAGCCAGGGTTTGGTGGTGGTTTCAGGGGTGTTGAGGTGTTGAATCACTCATTCGAAATATTTGTTGTTGGGAGGCAGAGCATCTCTCACCTGTACGCCTAAAGAGGTAAAAAAAAAAGAATACCCCAATTTTTAAATAATGGATTACTGTTTTAGTTTTTGCCCTTAAAAATCAAGGACTCATGGCCAACAGTGTAATTGGTCCCTTTGGTAATTGAGCTCTGATTGTTTGTACATTGAACAGTAGCAATAAAAATTCCATGCTTCATTTTTTATTTGATCTATGGATGTAACATGAATCCATATCCTGTATATTTCAATGTTTTATCTTGGAAATTTGAGCTCCTTTGCAAAAACTGATGTCATATTTGAACTCGGAATATCCAATTCATATGAATTTAGTTCCATATACCCGGGCTCCAAAATTATTTCCCCTGTGTTATTTATCAATTAATTATTTTTTCCAAACAAGATACCTTATTACCTAATTTGTATAGCCACAATTGTAGTTCAAAATTATTACTAAAACGTGCACTTCATTATTCGCTTGCCTCAATTTAGATGCTCGGCAGGGCATTTTTTTTTCCTTTTTTTAAATAGCTGAAATATTTTCCTAATTAGCCGTTTTAAAATTTTAGCTGAAATATTTTTCAATTACGCTTTATGTTGCAAAAAATGCTGTACTATTCAATAACTTGATAATGATATAATATCGATTAAGAGTAAGTTTAATTTATTAGTGTGCTTGATTTAAAGCAATGAAATATAGAGCAAAAGCTCTATTCTAAAGAAAATTGAAATATTTGGAAACTGCCTTTTAGATAGTAGCACCTTAAGAAAAAATTTGTAACTAGAAATACAATCGAACTAGCTTATAACGAGTGCAAAGGGACTAAAGATATTTGCTCGTTATAGCAGAGTGTTCGTAAAAAAAAAATCATAAATCCATCACATTTGCTTTTTTTCTTTTTAAGACATGTGCAGTACCGAAGAAATTGGTTGATTTTCTCTGAATTATCTGAATGTATATTTCTTGTCATTGTTTGAAGAATACGCATACACACAGATAATTTTTAAATGTTTTTTTTAATCCACAAATTTAAAAACAAAGAAGTGGTTCCATCGCTTGTTCTCGGGATTTATTATTTTACTCTCGGTTGACTTCGAAATGTTAAAATGTTCCCAAAAAATGTTAAACTTAGCTGGAAGTCAAAAGAAATTTGCATTACAGAAATATTGCTCGCTTTAAGCGGGGTTTCCTCGTTAAAAGAGTAATGCTTTAATAGATTTAACATTGTATCAACTAAGTATCTGATTTCCTCGCTAAATCCAGGTTCTCGTTAAATCAGGGACCGGTATAAGCGAGTTTGACTTTATTCGGAAGATTTAAATATTACCTTTCGAAAGCATTAGAAACAGGATTTTAACACATTTTGAAGTGAATTTCGGGATCTACATTTGCCTCCAATTTCCCCGTATTAGCCGTTAATGTTAAATTTATTATCAATTCATTATGGACGCTCTTTTATGAGCATGTTCTTCGTAAATAGCTCTTCGAACATATTTTGTTTCTGGCAAATCTGCCTTTTAAGTTTTTAATTTGTAACTTTTTTTTAAATTTCTTGGTAGCAGCCACTATTACGTATTTTTGAACTGTTTCAAAATTGAGCGTTTCAAATAAAAAAATGAATGATAGGTATCTCCTCTTTGATACTTTTCGAACAAAAATGTTTTTCAAATCAGACTTCTTCCTTCCTATTTTAGTGGGGTGGGGGGGGGGGGGGAGGCGCGGACGGACTGGAGGGTGAAATTTTTTTCTATATGTATATTAATTTTTTCAGCTTTTACCCGCGACTTCGCTCACGTTGATGTAGTTTTTAACCGACTTCAAAAAGGAGGCGGTTATCAGTTCATACCGTATGTATGTTTCTTTTTTTGTTTGTCCACTCATAGCGTCTCACCTAGTGAACCGATTTTGACGATTCTTTTTTTAATGGATAGGGGATG